>NW_027223341.1:3150347-3336080 GCF_030449975.1 Polyergus mexicanus
AATTAATTATTATAGAAAATTATATTTGTTTTACGTAAAATATTTAATTTTTTAAAATAGTAATTTGAATATTGTTCAATCATGTTAAATTTTATTAATTATATTATATTAATGGATTATTATTCGTTTCTTTTATTTCAGCTGTTATAGTTTAATTTAATTTTCTTTCAAGCGTGATTATTATGTATTTTCATCACTTATATGTATTTCGCTTTTCTAGGTCATTATCTTAATGCTAGAAAAGGTGCTAAAGGTTTTGAAGAAAATTCAGCTTATGAAACGGATAAAGAACTTGGAAAAGGGAAAAGAAAGCGATTTTGTAAAATCATACAAACTGATAGTGATTCAGACATCGAAATTCAAAAGAAAAGCAAGTTTCCTGCGCCTCCAAAAGTTCCGTTCAAATCTCAGGATATGAAGATCCATAAAATTAAGAAGCTTAATTTATCAAGTGAGATTTGACTTGATTAAATTTTCTTTAAATTTTTCTATTTTATTTAGTTATTTGTGCAAAAGTAAACTTTTTTAAGAAAGTTTAATAATGAAAGTTATTTCAATGTAATTTTTTTAATGTTTATTGACAAGAATTCAACTCATCAGAAATTTTTCTATTACTTAGATATCTATCTCCAGCCAGCTTCATGCTCTAAAATTAAAAAAAAAGGTTTTACAAACAATCTTGATTCATCCACTTCAGATGGAAACCAAAAGCATATTCTTAATGTTAATGTTATGAGCAACAATCCCATCTGCCAACATTTATCAAATGCAAATACGAATCTCAAGTCAATTCCTGATTCTGATATTATGCAGTCTGATACTGTGCAGAATCTTGTTAGGAAACAATCTTTGCTCTGCTCAGAAAATTTGAATTCTAATAATTCAATCGATTCGGTCAAAATATCTACTTGTGAAGACAGTACTTCGAAAAATATAGTAAAACAGAAAACCTCAATAAATAATCCTAAAAAAAAATTTAACTGTACTTGAAAAAGTGAGATCTAAACTCAATCTATATAAACAAAGCTATGAGAATAAACAAAGAACTGTGCCTCAAGTTAACTCTGCAAAAGTTTCAAATTCTTTTGAAGAAACTAATTTCATTCAATTTGAAGAAACTATTCCTAAGTCTCCCAAAAATTCATTATTTGACGAGTTATCTCCTGGAGTATCAAATTCAGATTCATCAGATGCTATCAGATCAGAATCAAACTTCATAAAAAGTAAAAAAGAATGCAGAAAGGTTGTATCCTCAGATAAACAGATATCTGACAATACAAGCATTGGTAGGAATAAAATGACTTTTTACTTATGTTTATTATACATACTTTTTAATTTCATATTTGGTTATTCTTTCTTTTATCTCCTGCAGGATCAAATTCAGATTCATTAGATGGTATCAGATCAGAAGCAGATTTCATAAATAATAAAAAGTGCAAAAAGATTATATCCTCAAATAAACAGATTTCTATCAAAGCAAGTATTGGTAAGTAAATGACTTTTTTTTACATTTATTATACACATTTCTTGATTTTATGTTTGGTTATTCTTCTTTTTTATCTCTTGCAGGATCAAACTCATTGTCAGATTTACCAGATACTGTCAGATCAGAATCAGACTTCATAAAAAGTAAAACGCAATGCAAAAGGGCTGTATCCTCAGATAAACAGATTTCTGTTAATGAAAGCATTGGTAAGAAAATGACTTTTTATTTGCATTTAATATACACACTTCTTAACTTTATAAATTTTTAAAAATTCCGGGCTAAAACCCAGATAGCCAAGAATGTTAAAATCACGTTTTGCCAAAGCTTTGCGACAAGGTTTGTTTTAATTTTGACAACAATTGTCTAGCAAACGTTTGTCTTGTTTTGGTTTGTCAAAAAGTTTGAAGCAAATTGACGGCAACATTTTTTGTCTCACGATGCTGTAAATAATAGAAAAAGGTTTGCTCGTAAATTTTACGCAAAGAAGAACATGTATGATGCTATTCACGGTGTAACACAAACTTTACATCAATTAGTAGCAAATTTTATTATACACGCTATAATAGCAAATTTACGACAAGAACAGAGCAAACCTTATTGTACACAGTATGATAACATATTTACGAAAAAAACAGAACAAACTATACTCTGGCACAACGAGATGCAAAATTCACGCAAATAACAGAGCAAGCCTTGCCATGCATGGCATGACAGCAAATTTACAACTTTACTTTGTTACAAACTTTACAAAAACCCTATAAGCGCGTGATATTATTTAACATTAAGTAATATTCTAGGCGTATTCTGAGAATATTAAATTTAATATTCTAGTAATATTATATAATATTAAATAATATTTCTGAAATATTAATAGATGGTTACATGTCAGCTCTTGATAATATTATATGAATATTGAAAAAATAATATTATTTAATGTTACTGTAATATTATATAAACTTAAAAAGTATTAGTATTTTTAATATTATAATCATATTCTATAAATATTAAAAAAGTAATATTATTTAATATTATAACAATATTTTAACTTATCGGGAATATCATAACTATGTTAAATTTGATAATTTAAAAATTTATGAATATTTCATGAATAATAATTCTAAAATTAATGTTACAAATGGTTATAAATATTGTCTATATTAATCAGTGTGATATATGAGAAAATGAAAAAAATTATAAATTTTATTATTTTCATTAAATAAAACTTTTCTTTATAATTTTAAGATTAAACAAATAAAGTATCTTATAAACAGAAATTTTAACTTTAAAAAGAAATCATATAAAATGTAAATGCATATCATTAAGTTCCAAATTAACTTCTATTTTAAGAAAATAATCATTCTTGTCTCTTGTTTTTTATTCGGTCCTGTGCGTGAGATAACCAAATTTTAAGAGTTGCGCTTACATCCCCTTCATTGACATCCTTGAACTTTTACTTCTTATAACACCTAAAACAATCATAGAACGTATTAAAAAATAAATTTAGGTATTATTAATGTAAATATGTTTTTTTTTATTAAAGTGAAATAAAGTTCACGCAAAAAATAGGATATATGAAATTTCGTGCCACGCAAAAAATAGAGTTTAAACGTGTCACTTATTATTAATAATTTTACAATATATATTTCAAAAAATGTTTACTCCTTTAAATCTCAAAAAGCAGTATTAACATTTGTATACAAAAATATAATTTTTATTTTATTAATAATTAAAAAATAATTACAAAAATTTTAAAAATGGCATTATCCTTCTTCACTTTACAAAAAACATAATATTTATAAGCATGTTTCATTAAGTTAAATTATACATTTATTATCTTATATTATTTATGATTGATAATTTATTATAAAAAAGATCGATTTTTTAATCAATTTTTTTCATAAGATTACTTTTATATAAAACAATATAAAAATAAATTATTTTTATTAGAATTTAAAATATATTCTTTACTAATATATTTTTAAAGGATATTTATCTTTCAATATTGATAGAAATTAAATAATACAATTATTTAATTATATATCTAAACCAATAATATTTCATTAATTTCTTAAAGATAGTTTACTAAAAAACTGAATAAATTGATATAATTATCAAAATTATATAAATATTACAAATGTTTTGTAATATATTAGCAACCCTACTTTTATAAAAATAAACGAAATTTTGAATAAAATTTCATATTTGAATAAATTATAAATCTATACTTACCAAATATAATTTTCCATAAAAACAATGTTTCAAATTTCTGTTTGTTTTCTTTTTGTCCAGTCCAACTGAATTTTGCAGCTACTTCGTCTGTAAACAATATTTTCATAATCTTCGTAACGGTTTTTTTCATAGTATTTTGTGAGCAGAAATAAAGTTCCGATTTCTGTAAAAAAAATTAATTCTGATAATGGGTATTTGTAATGATATTATACCATATACATTTTCAAAAAAGAGAGCAAATTAAATAATAATAACTAGAAATGTTATAAAATTTAAAAAATGTCTAAACTTTTCTAGACAAGTAAAAAATACAATTATTCAATAATATTTTCATCTGTACTTACAACTTGTTTTTTAAATGTCTCATCATGTTTTAATTGCTGTTCAATGTTTCTTACGTCATCAAGATTTTTCATGGGAAATTTTTCATCTAAAATATTGTTCTCAGTATCATAAATCTGATTTTCCAATTGCTCAGAAGAATTGTTCTGTTTTTTCTTCAATAAAAACTCGCATCTCTTTATCCGATTAGTAATATCTACCAAACTTTTAATAACGAATGTTTTGAAATTTTTGTCTTCTGCAAAAAAAAGATAAATAATGTTATTTTTTTTAATTTATAATTACATATGAAAACTAAATTTTAATTATTGTTATATAATAATATTCCAAACATGAAAACATTTTTACCCGTAGCTTCTTGATTTGTGTTATGTGCCACATTTTTTTCACAAGAGTTGTCATTTGTATTTTTCAGAGGACCTGAATTGTTTGATGTCTGATATTTACCAATCTCTTCTTCGTTCTCAATATCGGAATCTGATTTATTTTTTTCAATATGATCCATATTTTTCGTTACACTGGATACAGATGTAGCTTTTAAAGATGGCGGTTTTGGATACATTAATTGTAGAGGTAGAGATTTATTTTTCCTTGGCAATTTTGCAACAACAGAAACATCATCACTTTCAGATTCAGAACTAGTAAATATTTTCTTACTCCGTAATTTTCTTTTACGTTTGTTTTCTTCTTCATCTGAAGTAGTATTAATGTCGGATACTTTCTCTGCTAATTTTTCCTTTTCTCGAGCCCTTTTATAAGTTTCTTTTGATCAAAGAAAATTATTTATTTGTACTTCAATAAATTTATAGTTGATGAAAATCATGATTCTTTTGATAAACTCCCGGCGAAAAAAACGTTCATATATAAATATATATAAAATATGCCCATATATAATCTTATATAATTATATACATATACATTTACGTATATAATATTTATTGACAATTGTCATCTTAATTATTTTGATTATTATCATCATATATAATTATGTATCAAACATAATTATTTATCAGAAGCATTAGATGTAAGATTACAATATGTGATCTTACATAAAATGCTTCTGGTAAGTGATTATATTCCATATATAATCATATATAATTATATAAAATTGTATACAATTATATATTGTAATTATGTATGGTCATATATCTATAATTGTATATAATTGTATATAAATATATATGATTAAATGAACTTTTTTCCCAGGCTTTTATCTAATTGTAGCATTAAAATATAATATATTCTAATTATTTATTGTAAAATTAGATTTCTTTATTGTACTCAAATAATAAATATTAATTTTTCAATATTAAAGTACTATTATTTTAATATTACTGATTAAGTAAAAACATGAAATATAATTACAAGAATTTACAATACTAAATAATTTATTTTTAGACAATTGTAAAAAACTGATATTTTTAAAATAATATTTATGTAAGTCAATGATTCAGCATAAAATATGCATGATTAAAATTTAAATTTAAATCAATAATTAAAATCAAGCGACTGAAATTATTGCAAGTCTAATGAATGTATACATAATTTAAGAATAGATACAAACCTGCTGTTCCATATATAAATTCTATCTCGTATTTTTCCCATTGTACGTTTACTTCAGCACAAGATTTAATCAAATTGATACATTGTGCTGTATGCACATTAGATGGCCAAAATGTGTATTTCTTATCATCTGTTAACCATAGTTTCGGTACTGTAACCAAGCCATCTTTCAGTAAAATTATGTAAAATATATCTTTTTTTTGTACATTTTCTAGAAAAAATGGTAAAAGTGTGCGCGTAAGCTGCTTTTGCTTACTGGTCTATTTTACGTAATATCATACTTACCTACGACACTCATAATGCAGATTGATTTAATTTTGTTTTCAAACACGAATTATCATTTAAAACAAACAGATATATCGCCTTTCTTCTACATCTACACAATATATTGCACAATCTTTATTACGTAATCCATAACAATCTTTAATAATTATTTTATGCAATATACTATCTTATTTTATTTAGAGTACTTACTAAACCGAGAAGCGTAGATGTGTTGCACAAAGCTAGTAAAAGTAAAGCGTTTTTTACGCAGTACATGTATGTACCCAGCATGTACGTGCGTGTTCTCGGTTGGTACGTGCCCCTTCCACCACGGCACTACGGTGCTCTTGGTGCTGGCGAGCTCGAGTTTGTTGCATCACTGTTGTGTAGTGAAATTCCGTTCGACTATGGAAAAATCTATAAATACGGTACCACGTATTTATAGATTTTATATAATATTTAATAGCACATAGTCACACGTAGTTTAGCATGGGCTAGTTAATAATACGTTAGTAGTAAGTTCTCTAAGTAAAGATATATCTTTATTACGCAATCCATAACAATCATTAATAATTATTTTATGCGATATACTATCTTATTTTACTTAGAGAACTTACTACTAATGTATTATTAACTAGCCCATGCTAAACTACGTGTGACTATGTGCCATTAAATATTATAAATACGTGGCCCCGTATTTATAGATTTTTCCATAGTCGAACGGAATTTCACTACACAACAGTGATGCCACAAACTCGAGCCGACCAGCACCAAGAGCACCGTGGTGCCGTGGTGGAAGGGGCACGCACCAACTGAGAACACGCACGTACATGCTGGGTACATACATGTACTGCGTAAAAAACGCTTTACTTTCACTGGCTTTGCGCAACACATCTACGCTTCTCGGTTTAGTAAGTACTCTAAATAAAATAAGATAGTATATTGCATAAAATAATTATTAAAGATTGTTATGGATTGCGTAATAAAGATTGTGCAATATATTGTGTAGATGTAGAAGAAAGGCGATATATCTGTTTGTTTTAAATGATATAAGACGGAACTTCGGCTCACGTACCCAGACAGCACGGTGACGTCAAATGACGTATTAATAATGTCATAATGATTTTAGAAACATCATTAAGACGTGCTACTTAGGTATATTTATATTGTGATAGAGTGAGCGTTACATTTGTGGTAGTGAGATCGAGATCCCGTTCGACACTGATTTACGTTTACACGGCAATATCTAGTTGAAAACACTCGTAATCTACATTTTCATGATCAGCGTAAAACCGATTTGATAAGTCTGGGTATTGCAACTATTAGTGTTACATATAATTATAATATAATTATTTATGCCATAAAATGGATAATTGCATTAACGGAAACTATTAAACTGGTTCTAGATTGTTTTTTTTGTGTGTCTTTTCGGGCGAAAAGGTCTTAAAATGCCTTGAATCTGTCTTTTATTGGTTATATGACAATATTATTGTTATATAAGGAAAACATAATAAAGACAAAAAAAATATCATACTAACCTGATCTAACAAAAACCAATGTTTTGAAGAATTCTTGGACAATTATTGGTAAGAAATATATTTTTGTTATATGTAATGATATATATATATGATTACTTTAATGGAATACTGTTTAGTGGAATAGTTCAATAAAAATTTGTATGAAAATATTCATATTAAATATATATTTATCATTACTTTAACATTAAGGGGATGGTGATCTCGTTTTAGAAACAAGATTACAACATAATCTCAAAAATGTTGAGTTTAATTGAAATAAATAAAATAGTATATATTATATATATTGTTGCGTCCGCGGATCGAAATCGATATAACTCGAATCCGCGTGACACAACCGACACTCGCGTAACGCAAGTAAATAATTAACACTCCTTTGAAAGAACGAAAGGAACTTTAATATAATAACACAGAACACTATTATACAAGGAACACGGAACAATAACGGTTATCGTAATCTCGAATACGTCCGCCCGGAATGGCATCCGTCGCGAGACTCTAAGATGGCCGATCTCTCTTCAGATGAACGCCGTTGTTTAACAACAACCCTTAGCAACGTTCTCCCGGAGACGGGTACAGCAGATTCAGGAATAACGGTCACAGACGACCCGCAGGGACGCAACACTACTCCTCCTCTTCAAGATTGTCGTCCCGACAATCAATGGTAGAAGGGCTCTTCTAAATTAAATGGGTTGATCGTTGTCCTCTTCTTCCAAGGCGTTGACTCCAGGGTGCCTTAATGACTTCCTGCTCTACCCTGAGCTGCTGCTACAGGTTACCGAGCGCCATTATTTATCGGCCCCAATCACACACCCTCCAGGAATATACAGGATACTGCCATCGAACCCGCTTGACAAGAATATCCAATGTCGACTCCAGGGTACAAAAACGGTTTCCTGCCCTACCCTGAGCTGCTGCTGCAGGTTACCGAGCACCGTCAAAATCCAGAACCCAATCGACTTCGATAAATCTTGAAATTGCAGTAGCTGTCCCCCGTTCTTCGCCTGATTTCCGGAAATGTCCAATGCTGCCGCATCTCCGCATCTCAACATAAGGGAGCGAATCTTCGGACAAGAGGGGGGTAACACCCGTGGACCCACCATCCTAAGAGGACACCTCAAGTCCCTGTCTCGGCATTCGCCCTTCGTCCCACGGGAAAACCACGGTCAAAAACCGGGGAGAGACAGAGTCTTCAATGATGGTCTTTGAAGAACAAATTTCGCGCGCGAAAGAAGATTCTATAAAACATCTTCTTCCATTCCTTAAGAAAAAGAAACAGAAAGAAAATTAACAAATATCAAGTAACATAAACCATAAATCGGGTTTCGGATGTGATTTAAATCTGCCTTTAATCGAGATTTTCAATTTTAACGACACACTCCAATACCGCACGCGCCTTTCCTCTAAGACATGATACGAGAGCGACGCTTTTCGCAGCATCACTCCACCTATTTGCTCGCGCGATTAACTCGAACTGTGAGAAGAACTCCCTTAGCGGAACAGTCCCGTCAAAAATATCCGGCTTTAATTTAAAGTCTAATTCCGTATTAATATTAATCGAATTACGCGCGTCTCTCTCAAAATTAGGCGTAACATTAGGCATAAAATTTCTGTTCATAGAGCGACTTAGCTGGTTGTTATCATCCAGCAGACGAATTCTCTGCTCCATTCCACGTAACGCTTCGTCGCGTTGGCGCAGTTGTGCCTCAAATATAGCTCGCTGCTCATCGTGTTGGCGCAATTGCGTCTCAAAATCGGTTCGCTGCTGCAATCGCTCCTCGCGTAGCTCACGGATCTCACGCATCACTGACTGAAGCGTAACCGTTTCCAATGATGGTCCCGATGTTGTAGCCGCCGTTGAAGTCAGACGACTCCTCTTTCTCGTCGTAACTCCTGCCGTCGGCGAATTTTCCTGTTCCATCTCCATTTTTATAGACGAAAAAACACACAATTCTCCAGAAAATCGTCCGCTCCGTTGTATCCCGGACGAGCCCCCAAAATGTTGCGTCCGCGGATCGAAATCGATATAACTCGAATCCGCGTGACACAACCGACACTCGCGTACCGCAAGTAAATAATTAACACTCCTTTGAAAGAACGAAAGGAACTTTAATATAATAACACAGAACACTATTATACAAGGAACACAGAACAATAACGGTTATCGTAATCTCGAATACGTCCGCCCGGAATGGCATCCGTCGCGAGACTCTAAGATGGCCGATCTCTCTTCAGATGAACGCCGTTGTTTAACAACAACTCTTAGCAACGTTCTCCCGGAGACGGGTACAGCAGATTCAGGAATAACGGTCACAGACGACCCGCAGGGACGCAACAATATATTAAAATAATGAGGACTCCGTAGTTGCAAATTTAAATAATTATCTATAATAAATGCCAAGCAATAATTCCCCCCCCCCCCTCTTTCTCTCTCTTTAAAAATATTTTTTTTTCTAATAATTAAACAAAATATGTAGTTATTTTGTTTATCACATTATTTTTAAAAAAATATACAGGTAAATCTTTTATCTGATCATATATTTAAATTTGCAACCACAAAGTTTTCATTATTTTAATATTAAAAATTTACCTTTTTATTTAATTTATATATATAACTAAAACTTACATTTTTGAGATTATGTTAGGATTTTTTTTCTGAAACAAAATCTCACTCTCTTAATTATTTATTTTAATTTAATATTGGATAAACATGTAACAGGATAACGTCTTGTTAATTGAATATACATTGCAGGATAACTTGTATGATGTCAAAACATTTTAAAAAACATATCTCGGATTTGGGTGATCGTCAGTTCCGCCGTCGTATAAAAAATGAAACGGAAAAAGTGCTGAGATATGTTTTCGAGGATATAAAAAATGATGATGATACGGATGAAGAAACAAGAAAAGGTATAATTTTTACAATATTATTATATTGAAAAATTATATGTATTATAAAACAATTTATTTCATCCTACAGAAGACGTGTTGTTTTAAAAAGAAAATTATAATAAAATTATTTGTATTATTAACTAAGAATCTGTAATTATCATTTTTGTTACTAAGTACAAATGTTTTATAATTATTTAATAGAAATAAATGTATTAATTATTTTATAATCGCTAAATTTAACATTTAAAAAAAATTGATTGTTAAATAAATAAATTTAAATTAATTGTAAAATCCAGATTAATTGAATATTATATTATCATGGCATACATATAATTTCATCTCTATAACATTCCCAATGAAAATGAACAAACATAGGAAGCATATAATAAGCAAATAATAAGAAGCACAGATTATTAGATATTTAACCCAGATAGCACAAGGATGTCCTTAGGACGTCCAAAGGGCATCCAGGACATACATGTAGGATATCCTCAGGATATCCCATTGTAATCCTCAGATCTCCTCTGGATATCCTGAGGAAGAGTAAATGATAGCCGTATATTAACCTCTGGAGAATCCAGGGAGATCCTGTGGAACATCCTAAGGATTTTTATAGGATATCCCTTACGGAAAAATACACTCAACTTTTGGGTGTTGACCATTAAAAAAACATCAAAAAAACCCTTCAAAGTTGGGTGTGATTTCGGACCATTGATTGAAGGTTAACCTTTAAATGATAGTTAATTGATGGTTAACCTTCAGTTAATGGTTAATCCTTAAAAATGACGGTAACCCTGAAAATAAGAATCCTCAAATGAAAGTAACACCCAAATGAGAGTAAACCCCATATTTGAATGTTCTCAATTTGCATTCGATAATATATGCAAAATCATCATCAGATGCGGGATTTATATACATATACTCTTATTAGGGTATTACTCTCATTTTCATTTCAGATTCCCTAAACAAAGTAGTAAATGAATGATAAAAAAAATCAACTCTGATTTCTTATTTTTAATTACATCTTTCAAAAATTCAACTTTTATTTCTCTAAATACGATGGAAAGTATAATTTATGAAACAAATCATATAATATCAAATAAAATATATCAAATAAAATAAGACGTAAAGTATTTTGTATACATTTAAAATAAAACTTGTATTTAAAATCTAATCTTGTATTTAATTTAATTTAAATAAAAGAAAAATAATCTTTTCGATTTTTTTTTAAAGCTTGCTGCAAGTTTTGTACTTATATATATATATATATATATATATATATATATATATATATATATATATTATAATAGGCATTGTATGTTGAATCAATCATATTAAGCTTTTTCTGAAGTCGAGATTTTTTTGAAGTTCCGTGCGACATTTTTACATTTATTAGTTACTGCAGTATTGAATAACTGTTCCGCATTGTTCACATTTTTAAATGTGAGTAGTACATAATCTGTAAACAAATATATAAATTATTATTAAAATTTTATAAATTCATTTTAATTTTAACGTAGTTTTCTTGCACACAAATACTTCTTGTTCGCAGTATACATATGTATTAATATTACAGTGTTAATACAAATTAAAAAGAATAGCAATTAATTGATTAAAAATGCGATAAATTAAAAAAAATCCTTATAATGTTTACCTTTTATTGCATTAAATTTATGATCTTGGTCCAAAGGTTTTTTTTTTCCTCTCTATTGAACTTTCTATTGATTTTATGTTGTTCTTTTTTCCTGTTCTAGATGAACACGCAATCTCTTGTGTTGAAAACAAATGACCCATTAAATCGCAGGTCATTTTACCAATATTAGAAGTCCGAATTTTCCGCATAATACTTTCCGGAATATTGACTCCTCGATTAAGTGATATCATATTCTATATAACAGATGATAATAATAAAATATAGTGAAAACTCTCAAAGAATTAAAAATTGCAGATAAATTCTCATTTTCCATTATAAAAAAATATACGAAAATTTGCATACATTTTAATTTTGCACAAGATACGATCAATTTACAGCGAATATATAGTACATACCTTCCCAGTAAACACGCAGGGCTCATTTCCGTAACAATTATATAATATTCTATATGTATATATTACAGATCATTAAAATGAAACTATAACGTATCAGTTATATCAATAACATAATAAATCTATAATTGTTGCATAGAATTGTTATGTAATTTTGTCGTTACTTTGTTATGTAACATTTTTACAGTTTTGTGAACGTTAATGTGCATACTCTAAAAGTTTCGTAAATGCTACGTAACTCTAACGACGTAAATGTAACGTTATAATAAATACGTAACATTTATACAGTTTTGTGAACGTTAATGTGCATACTCTAAAAGTTTCGTAAATGCTACGTAACTCTAACGACGTAATTGTAACGTTATAATAAATACGTAACATTTATGTATTTTTGTGAACGTAAATGTGCATACTCTAAAAGTTTCGTAAATGCTACGTAACTCTAACGACGTAATTGTAACGTTATAATAAATACGTAACATTTATGTATTTTGGTGAAATGTAAATGTGTATACTCTAAAAGTTTTATAAATGCTACGTAACTCTAATGACATAATTGAAACGTTATGTTAAATACGTACCAATTATGTATTTTGGTGAATGTAAATGTGTACACTCTAAAAACTTCATAAATGCTACATAACTCTAACGACATAAGTGTATCGTTATGTTAAACATGTAACATTAACATTATTTTATTGATGTCAATGTATACATTTTTGTTAAAACCTTGTAAAAAGAATTCGTAAAAGGAAGAGAATTATGCAGAAACAAGAAAATGAAAGATTTTGAGAGAGGAAAGTTGCGATATATTTATTTATAATTTAAAAGCGGTAACAATATATCAATCATGCCTTTTTTAGAGAAGAACTACAACATCACAAACGCGTGCTCCGTGCACACCATATACATTTATTGTGTGTGTACCACATTTGATTTTTTTTTGTGTGTATACAGGGTGATTCAAAACAACTTTTAGTTCTTAAAATGTCGTATTCTTGAATTAATTCTAAAACGATTTTTCCTTTATCAAAATTTTATCCGAAGCTTAGTTGTTAAATTATAATATATGTACACACACACACACACACACACATATGTAATACACAGACACACACGCACACGATAAATGCGTGTGGCGCACGCAAAGCGCACACTTGTAATGTCTAGTAATAACAAAATTTCCATATCGTATTACACATAAAAAAATATATACCATTGTTGACATTTTTGAGTGTTCTGAAAAGATGATAAATGCATATAATATCATTGAGAAAAACGTATTTGAAACATATTTTCTTAATATAGAGTTATAAATGTGGAAAATAAAATTATATATTAAAAAAAAAATTTTAAAATATGCACCAGATATCTTTTTTTGAATGATATATGTATACTATTTTTCTGTTATGTAACATTTATGAAATTTTTATAGTATACACATTTACATTTATCAAAATACATAATTGTTACGTATTTAACATAACATTTCAATTATATCATTAGAGTTACGTAACATGTATGAAACTTTTAGAGTATATACATTTACATTCACCAAAATACATAAATGTTATGTATATTTAACATAACGTGTCAATTATGTCGTTAAAATTACGTGGCATTCACGAAACTTTTAGAGTATACACATTTATGTTCACCAAATTGCATAAATGTTACATAATAGAGTAACGACAAAATGACATAACATTTCTATGTAACAATTATAGATTCATTACGTTATTGACATAACTGATACGTCATAGTTTTGTTTTGTTCATTTATAACATATAGAATATTATGTAATTATTAAGTAAATATACGTTTACTGAAATTTTTTACTTATGTTCTTTGTGCAAGACGCATAATTAGTAAATTTTTCTCTACATTATGCATCTGTGTAAGTTATGTGAACATGCCCTAGGGGGTAAGTCTGTGATTGGCTTATTGTTAGTCGTATTAAGTATACGTGCAAGCATAGACATAGTCGCTGCTACTTGCGAGCGAGAGAGAACGCAAGGAGCACGGAACAGAGTATGTCCTTTTCTACGTGTATCTTTACCCCCACTCCTTAAATAAAGGCAAACGCTCGGTCTAGATATACTATGTCTATGCGTGCAAGGCTGCGTTCGGAAACATCACTCGTGTGCACACGAGTGTCGTTCTATCTTTGTTATGTACCAAAAGTTAAACAAAGATAGAACGTCGCTCGTGTGCACACGGGTAATGTTTCCGAACGCAGCTCTAGTGCGCAATCATCGTACAAAGCATCCCAAGCTTCTGCGCGCTAGGCTTTACTTTTCAATATGGCCAAATCTACGAAAACAGTAGTTGTGCGTGTGAAAAAATTGTGTTGAAAGTGTGAACAGTATCGAGATATTGGTAAGTATGAAATAAATATTAACTTAATAATTAATGCCAACAAATGATAATTGTTGTCTTGTGGTAAAAAAGCTATGCTACAGATTGAATTCCTCTTGTGCAGTGAACAAAAGATACATCGCGTACCACGTGAAAACTGAAAACCACGTGCGCCTAACAAAGGACAAAGGACCTCGTGCCGGCGAAAGATACACCTAGTTTTGCCTCATTATTTTTATATTTTGGCATTTTTATAGTAAGTACGATTTATTTTATGCAACATTATTTTTCCCATGTTTTTTTTACAATATTTGTTGCACGGTCATATAATGAGAAAAACAAGAAATCTCTTATTTGCACTACTTTTTGAATCAGAAGCTTGAATATTTCGAGTGTAAAGTTACATCATTTCTTAATTATAGATTTTTTATTTTTTATTGCATTGCGGCATACTAAATTCCGGTTTATAATTTTTTTATAATGATCGTAATGGTAATTCCAATGATAAATGATATCAATTATGAAATATAGCTTTTATATTGTTGAACAAGATATCTGCATTAGAAAAAACTGTAGATATATTTTTTCGAATACTTCATATATTTTGAAAGTTTATTATTGACTGTTTTCATAATAATTTTTTGCAAATGAAATAGAATCTTATAATTAATAAATATTTTCTATGCATGAGTCTTAATTTTTCAATTTGGTATTTGATCGTGAATTAATTTGATGTAAACTGATTTTTATTCAAGTATAAAATATTTAAACATGATAGCATTAATTATTACAAGTCATTACATAATGAAGTTATAGGTCTTAAAAAATTGTAAATATTATGCGTGCAATATGCTTATATAATTACTTTAATTTATAATTTATAGTTTATAATAACATGCAACGTAACAAAAAAAATTATTCGTGTTTAATTAATTACAACACTAAAATACATTACAAAAATATTTCCGTTAAAAGACATTAAAAAATTATGTAGGTTGTTTCACCATAATTGTGAGAAATCAAATTTTTCATATATAAATGAAATACTATTTAAGAAACATAGATTGCATTTTTTCTGAAATTTTCTATTAGCGTCCTTAAAATATTACATAAATTATATTTTAATTATTGAATTAGTTTGTTTCGATAAAAAACTGCAAATGTCTTAAAACATTTTTTATTTGTCAAAATATTTTTAATTCTCCATATAAGCTTCCTATATATTGTTTCAGTGAAAAAGGAAAATATAATATAAACAATAATATCAGGCAAACCCAAACCTATATTCGTATACATAATCGCAATTCATCTATTTCCTATTGCTTTATAAAATTATATTATGTCCAAATCAAAATTAAGACTAGACATTAATTCTTTAACGCCAAGGCAGCGGCGACGTATTTTCTTAAAAAAATTTCGTAATATCTGCCAAATGACTATTAATTCAAATTTGGAAATTCAAAATAATATCGTAAGTTTATCGAATGGGCCAGGTAACATCGAACAATTACCTCAGCAGCAAAATGTACTAAAAGAAATTGATATCGATTATTCCAATGTAATGAACACTCATAAGTGTACAGAAAATAATCATGATTTAGTTTCTGAACATTCGGAAATTAGTATTGATAAAAATAGTCTTCAGTTAAGTATTTCAAGTGATAAATTTTCTAAAACAGAATTTTGTAAAACAGAACTTATTAACGACATCCGATTATGGGCTATTGAAAATCGTGTCAGTCATTCTGCTATTAGTAGTTTACTGAAAATTCTAGTAAAATACGGCCATAATGTTCCGATTGATGCTCGAACTCTATTTCAAACGCCCAAACAAGTAGACATTATTGAAATGACACCAGGAAAATATTATCATGCAGGTTTAGATGATAGTTTGAAAAAATCTATTCGTAAGCATTATTGTCGAAATAATTTACCATCTCAGATAAATATTAATGTGAATATAGATGGTCTTCCTTTAACAAAATCTTCTGGGAGTCAATTTTGGCCTATTTTAGGTAGTATAGTTGCAGATATTTACACCGAACCGTTTATAATTGGTGTTTATCATGGTTTTGAAAAGCCAAAATGTTGCAATACTTTTTTGAAATATTTTAAGGATGATTGTTTAGAAATTTTCCGAACTGGCATTGTAGAATACGGCAAAAAAATAACTGTGAAATTGAACGTATTTATCTGCGATGCTCCTGCAAAATCGTTTATCAAGGGGACTAAAGGACATAATGCGTATTTTGGATGCGGTAATTGTATTCAAGAGGGAGATTACATAGAAAATCGAGTAACGTACCCAGAAATTAATGCAATGTTAAGATCAGATGAATCTTTTAAATTAAGAAAACAAGAAGAACACCATAAAATCACTTCAAATCTTGAAGATTTAAACATTGGAATGGTTACTCAATTTCCTTTAGACTACATGCATCTCGTACTATTAGGAGTAATGAAAAAATTGTTGCAGTTTTGGATTAAAGGTAAACATAATGTTCGTATGGTTGCAACTCAGATAACTCTTGCTTCAACTTCTTTATTATCTATGTCATTATTCCTACCTAAGGAATTTGCTAGAAAGCCAAGGAAATTAGATGAGGTTGATCGCTTTAAAGCCACCGAATTAAGACAATTATTATTATATACTGGGCCAATAATCTTTTTTAAAAAATTATCACGTGATAAATATGTTCATTTTTTGAGTCTGAGCATAGCAATTCGAATTTTATGTAGCAAAGAATATTGCGTACAACTGCTTGATTATGCACACAGTTTATTATTGTATTTTGTTGAAAATTATTGCACATTATATGGTCGTCAATATTTATCATATAACGTTCATAATTTAATTCATTTGTGTTATTATGTAAAATTATGGGGAGTGTTAAATAAATTTAGTGCGTTTAAGTTCGAAAATTACATGCAAAAAATTAAATCAAGAATTAGATCTTCGAGTCGGCCATTAGAACAATTAGTCAATCGTTGTAAAGAAGAAGATAATTTTAATATAACAAATGTAGAAAAGAATTATCCAATACCAAAAGTACGTATTATAAATGGCAAAAAGATAATAAAATCAGTTCAATGTAAAGGTTTCTATCTAAGTACAAGAACTGCTGATAATTGTTGTCTTTTGTTAGATGGTACAACGATTTCACTTACGACAATTTATTTTAAAAATAAACAGATTTACATTATTGGCAAAAAGTATTTAAATATTAAATCATTTTTTCGCATTCCATGCAACTCTTTAAATATCGGAATTAAAAAAATTAACGAGTCACAGTATGAGTTAATTACTATTCCATTGTCTGATATTAAATTAAAATGTGTAAAACTGCCTTTATGTGACGAAGAAGCTGTGATCTTGCCTTTACTGCACCAACAAGATATATGTTTATGGCGAGTACTCATATTGATAGAATATATAATTGAAAACAATATTAAATTAATTAACAAGTTTTACTTTTTTACAGATTATTAATAATGGTAAAAAATTTCGCTGTCGTAACTTTTCCAAGCGATGGGAATAATGAAGAAGAGATCGTATCAGAAGTTCCATCTTTATGGCTTTCTTCCAATTTAACAGAATGCTGATGGCCATCGGTAAAAAATATAAACATGTTTATTGTGAAACAAACTCCACCTGTTACTAATAATCCTAAATGGACACTTTATCCTATCAAATTTCATGGATATTATGGTAATTTATATTTTACTTCAGAATTTATGTAATTATTTTTTTAATATTTTAAAAAAATAATGTAATTTGTAAATTACGGTTTTGTCCTAATCAAGATTCATTAGATGAGGCTAGACAAAGAGCAACGAATTATTCTTCAAGCGATGAAAATAATACAAATCAAATAAAGAAGTCATGCACAAAACGGTCACTAAATACAGTTTATGATAATGAATCTGAATCTGATTCTGATGACTCACGTTCAATTATACCAAATCCACCATCAATCCACAATGTCTCACAATCAGCCAAAAATATTCAATCAATCTCAAATATTTTGGATTCAACAATTATTAATAATATTGATATGGAAATTCTTGATGGAACTATAGTACCTCACAAAAGTAATTTTTATTTTAATTCTTTTATTCCATTTTTATTATCTCTATAATAAAACGGTTTTTTTTTAAATTATAGTTATTGTTTATTATGAGTAATCTAATACTTTTTTAATATTTCTAGATATGCAGGATGTATATACGTTAGTGTCAGAAATGTCAGATAAAATGGAAGGTTTTGTATTTACTTTTTATCTTATAATTTTATTAATATCTCTTTATGGCATTGTTTACTCAATATTATTAATTTTTTAGATAATTTTGAAAAAATATGTACAGCTATAACTACAATTTCATTAGACATACAAACTATAGATATTCGTTTAAAAAACATAGAAACACAACATAACCAACATAAGTCTAAAGACTCTGCCAGGGATACATCAAATATACAAAAATCTTTTCCGTTTAAGAGTATAAATGAAATAATAGCTTTTGAAAAGAATTTATCAGAAAATGCAGATGAGTACAACAAATTTGTAAGTTTAATTAAGTTATTTAAATGCAAATTTTATTTAAATAGAATAATGTAAATTATATTATTGGTATGTTTTATTTCTAAAGATGCTGTATATATCTCGCATAGGCGGAGGGTCCGCTAAAAAAAATTTAATTCGTATATATCGAACTTTATTTTCTAATGAAGTTGCCAAGGTATCATCCTGGAAAGGACTACGTAATCATTTTAAAATAAGTAGTTTAAAGTTTATATTGACGGGAATACAAGGTAAAATATATTTTTATATTTATAAATAAATTTATAAAATATGCAATTTAATTTAATGTAAAATTTTTTTAATAATTCAGCAACAATTTTGGCTCAACATCAATTCACAAACAAAGAGTTTGAAGACATCACGAAAGAATGGTTTCGCCAAGGTGGTCAAAGGCTTAGCAGACAACAAAAAGACTCTGAAGAAGCAAATCCGCAAGTTATTTAAATGTCTCAAAAGCTTATTATTTTTTCATTATAATCTTTTTTCTTATTAGTCTATGAGGTTTCGGCTTATGATCTTTTTTTTATTGGCCTAGAGTCTTAATTAACATAAGAAATATTTTTTTTAACTAATGTTTTTTTTATATTGAATGATTTTAACACTAAACCTACCACGACTGGTTAAACAATCGGTCAAAACGTTATCAAAGTTTAAAAATTTCTGCATTTGGTATAAATAAGTTGTCGGTAGATTTAGTGTTAAATACTTAAGTTTTTAAATTTTTATGTTCTAAAATCTAAAATCATAGTCTGCACTCTTTTCATTTTGAGTTCTCAACGTCATTATTTGAGTTAAATACTTCTTTTAGGAGAATTAGTAGAATTAAAGTATGCATTATGTTGATACATTTAATAGTTTATCTAACAATCTTTTTAATTACAAAAAGTATAATTGCTTTATTGTTTTTCTTTCAAATGAAAATCGAATTGCGTTTCCATTTTTGTTTAAATTAGATTTATTCTAACGGTACACACTTATATTATTAACAAATGTGTTATAATTAACGAATCATACATGAATCTCAAAGATTTTGACAAGTGTGTTTATGAAAAGTTTATGGATGTAAAAATTATAGTTTTCATGTGGGGAGAAGCCTAAAAAACTCATTTCTTATTGATGTATAGCGTTAAAACAAAAAATAATATCGCGAATACTCGAGTGTACCGTGAAGTTTAAATTTATCATATTAATTACTATTATAATAAATTTATAATTTATAATATTTCTAAATTTAATTAATTTATAATATTATTAATTGTTATTAGTGTACTATATTTTGCAACAAAATTAGGAAATTATTGTACTTCGGCGTAAAAAGGCGTAGAAAGGATGAAATTCAAATTGATATACTTTTCGAAAAAATTATCACAGAATGATATTTAAAACAGATTTTAAAGCTAGAAAACATAACTTTCCAATGCTCTAACGGAGATTTTTCTAACGATTTTTCTTATACAGATTTTATTACAAGTGGTGCTACTTTAAAATGAGCTTTGTAATTGTAGAAAAAAACTTCAACTTTAATAGGCGAGTACGTAGAGAACAATTTTTTCATCAATTCTATTAATTGTAATAAAACTTAACATTTTCTCTTTAAAATGCTTTTTTTAAACAGTTCTACGACCATATGACATTTTTTTTGCAAAAATACGTGAATTTGATTCTTTTTAATTTTGTGATTCTAATTGTTTGCAAAGTATATTAATTAATACAATATAAGTGCAATTTGTTATTTAAGTTTGAAATTATTATTAGCTATTAGTATATTTAAAGTTTTCTCTTAAAAAAAATATCTAAAATTATGTAATATAATTTAAATTATCATTATAATTGTAATTTGAAACAAAAATTAATTTTATAAATATTAATAATATTTGTTAAAAGATTTATTCATAAATTTGTTACAAGATTCATTTATTTAACAATTTAGCATATGTGGAAATAAAGAGTTGTTCAAGAAATCAAGTTTTTATTGTTATATATATCCATATCTTTATATATACACGATTTTCTAAACATAAATAATATAAGTTAATTCTCTTAATTTTAATAAAAAAACAACCATTAGTAATTTTATCCAATCAATAATTTTGCGCTGTATATTCAACTATAGCAGAATAGTTTCTTCATTTTAATCATTGATAAATATATATGTATTATTAATATATATATTTATCAATGATTAGACTGAAAAAAGACTATTCTATTATAGTTACTTAATTTCATGTCTAAATTTTAGATATTTGTTATTTGTTATTATCATTTTGTTACATATTATATACAGCATAGTGTTGCTGTATATAATACGTGACATTTTGATCTAAATGTTACCTGTAAATTACATAATGGTTACTAGAACAGATAATATGTGTTCTGTAAATAATATATAAATATTACAGAACAGTGTGTACTAAATTCTATTATAATGACGTAATTTTATATCTAAATTTTATGTATCTATTACGTATTATATACAGGCATAATGTTGCTGATATTTTCATCTAAACATCATTTAAAAGTTGACATAATCGTTACCATATCTGTTCTCTCAATGTTACAGAACAGTGTTTACTATGTTCTGTTACAGTTACGTAATTTATATATATAAATTTTATGTATCTATTACGTTTTAAAAGTTGACATAATGGTTACCATATCTGTTCTGTCAATGTTATGTAAATGTTACAGAACAGTGTTTACTATGTTCTGTTATAGTTATGTAATTTCATATATAAATTTTATGTATCTATTACATTTTAATTTCATGTATCTATTATGTTTGATATACAAGAATAATGTTGCTGACATTTCCATCTAAACGTTACTTAATCGTGGACATAACGGTTACCACAACAGCGAACAGCTGTTTTGTAAATGTTCTGTAAAAGTTACAAAACAGTGTTTATTGGGTTGTCTACACAAGCATTATTCGCACTTTGCGGATTCTCTGCAGACGATGCCATATTTACTTTTACATCTGTTTCGACTTTCTGCAAAATACATAAACATACAGAATTTCAATTTGTACATACAAGATATTAATTTATAACAAGTAATACATATACCTCTCACTTACATAAGTCATATCATTGACAATTTGCAAACTTTTTGTAGGCGATGCAATATTAATTTTGACATCTGTATCAATCTTGACTTTCTGTAAAATATTTTCATTATTGCACAAAATTATTTCATTTTTATTAATTGACGTATCAATGGGAAGAACTTTCTCAACATTAACCTTATCATTTATTTTCTCATTATCTTTTTCTAATTGCTGCACCTGTAAAATGTATATTAGAAAATATAAAGACAAACATTTTCATAACTAATAAAATAAACTTTTAATAGATGTATAATTTATAATATAAGTGATATTCTTACCAAATCATCAGAACGGACAATCCTTACATTTTGGGTTAAATTTTCAATACTTTGTAATTTTTGTATCACCCGGTCTGCTACAGTTTCTATTTTTGTTATTTCTGTAATAAAATTTGTATTAATTTATAATAACAATTATATTTTGAATGTATAATATTTATTTCGTTTCATCGTTCACTACTGTATTCATTAAATATTAGATAACCCGGGAAAAAATGGCCCATATATAATTATATATGAAATATGCTCATATATAAATATATACAAATATATATGATTATATATAATTATCATATGATGTATATATAGTTATATATAATCCTGTATGATGTAATATATTGTCATATATAACCGTATATGAGATTATATATATTTATATATAATTTTATACAATTATATATATATATTTTATATATAATTATATATGAGCATATTTCATATATATTTATATATAATTATATATAATTATATATAATTATACATGGACTTTTTTTCCCGGGAATATTTATAGTTTTTATACTTTTTAATACTGAGTTCGCTATTAGACTTTCTTGCTGTTGCTTGAGTACCATTCATATTGAACGTTTTTGTTTCTTCCTTTTTGTTCGATGGCTTGTAATTTTCATCGTCAGATGAAATTAATGTTTCGTCTTCATCCGAAGAAGTACACCACTAAAAATGAATGACATTGAAAAACAAAAAAATAGAATGAATATAATAAGCACATTGGATGCTTTGTTATTTTAATGCATTGATTCGTGAATCTATGTGATCAAGCGATGGTCGTATGTGACCATAAATTGCACAAATATCGCAAGTTTGCAGCATGCAGATAAAAGATAGTAAAAGACATTTACTTACATTTTTTATATAAGATGTTTGTTTTTTTAGATTAGGCAACATATTTTGTTGTATCAACGCTCCAGCTTTCATTTTAGATCGTTTGTTAATCTGTAAAGATCGAGAATATATAAAAATATGAATATACTAATATGAATATACGAATGATTTATAATAACATTGACATTTAATCATTATATTTACTTTCAATTCAGTTTTTCGTTTTTTAGTACATTGGTTATATTCATCATCATCAGACTCATGGTCATCAGTAAATGATTTTTTCATCAATTTCTTTCTATCACCCTTACATGGATTTTTAATATTGAATTTCTGTATTTCTAATAACTGTCGATGCATATCTGTCCATTCTAGAAAAAATAATGTTCACCGAGTATCGATGTTATTATTGCAGTTACATGAGCAAATTTGGTTATATTGTAAATTTTCTAATAATAAGTAGGCCTCATCAAATATTCTTGAACGCGCTCACTCGCTCACTCACTCGTCCGCGTCGGCTTGCTTACTCGCATGCAGTGTGATATACTCGATTCATTAATGCGAACATCGGAGCCCTTATTAATTATAAGATTTTAGTTGCTATATAAGTAACTTTTATTTTACAGGATATTTATATTTGATTTATAAAATTTATATTTGATTATATAAATGTATGCATATGCATTATATAAATGTATGTATTGCATATATATATACCTCCAAATGCAAGAATTTTGATTACCGTCGTATTCCAATCTTTTTCTGTTCACGTTTTAATGATTTTTTTCATTTTCATCGCATTCTTAATGTCACAAGAGGGCCATGATATTTGAACAGAGTTTCCTTTATTTACTAGTTCTTGTAACATTTCATCGTTGTACTTTATTATTAACCATTCTCTAAATCCCACAGCGATACTATTATTTTCATTGACGAATTCGACGAGCAAACAATCATTGTTATTCATTATATACAAATAACGATGAAATCTCAACTATATAAAGAACCGAGAAGAACTTCCAAAACAATTGCACGATGCCGACTACCGAAGTACCGAGTACTGCCGAGCAATGTTGTTAGATGGGCCCCTTTTTTGTGCACGTACGACAAATCCAGTATCAGTAAAATGCTTCGAGTAATAAAAAGTTATATATTTAAAATTAAAGTTTTTACAAATGAAAAATCAAAAACCATAAGAAAAAAAATAAAATTTTTACAAACGATAAAACAAAGGCTATAAGGAACTCTTTTTCACTCGATCGAAGCATTTTACTGATATCGGATTCGACGCATGTGCGCAAAAAAGGGGGCTCATGTAACAACACTGCTCGGCAATACTCGGTATCTCTCGATAGTTGGCATGAAATTATTTTGCAAGTTTTTGTCGGTTTTCTTTATGTTTAAGATTTCATTGTTATTTGTACATAATGAATAATGATGATTGTTTGCTTGTCGAGTTCGTCAATAAAAATTATAGTATCGCTGTGGAATTCAGGGAATGGTTAACAATAAAGTGCGACGACGAAATTTTACGTCAATATCATGGCCGTTTGTGTTGCTTTAATTTGTGTCCCGATCACGTGTTTGTTGGTGAATAGTGAAAACTGAAAACCGGATCGTTATTATAAAATATACAAACGCTAAAAGTGACAAACAAACAGGTGTATTAGCTACGCAATGAACAGTTATTGCAAGTTATAAGTTATTCCGCGTTTTTCATATTTACGAATTGTTATGAATAGTAGAGGACCATATAGAAAATATCTTCAAGATGCAAGAGAAGAAGTTCCAGCAACAACTATTCAATCTCGACGAAGGAACGAAATACAAGCTGAATTGATTTTCAATAATCAGGTATACTTATAAAAAATAATAGGATTATGAAATTATATATATAAAACAACCTCAACATGGATATTTATTTTATATATATAACATATAAGAAATGTTTTAATTTATATAACATATAAGAAATCTTTTTGTAAAATATAGCACAATATTTGCTAACAAATTATTTCAAAAGTCAATCAAAAAGTTTGTTTATCCGCATTTAGTTACTTTTTATGAAATGTTTTTATTCGGCTTTGTTTTTGTCTAAACAGTGTATATTTTCAACAAATTATGTAAGTATCTAATAATTTGACTATATATTTATTGCAGGAAGAAAATAATGCAGTAGAGAATATAATTGGCATGCACGATGAAGCGCTTCAACAGTTTGAAGAAATTAATGAGCATTCCTCAATAGATGAAAATAACAGTAGCGATGATGAAATCTATAACAACCAAGTTAATAATGCCAATGATGAAGAAAATATTTTTGATGATGCACATGGTGAAGATGGCAATAATGAAGAAGTAAGAATTGGATTACTCTCAGTATAAATTATGTTTACTATACTACTGCTAATTTTTTTGTGTTAGAAAAACCGAATTTTTGTACTTTGTGTTAATTTTAACATTTCCTTTAAAGCAATTAATGTATGAAATTATATGATATTATATTATGATATACTTTTAATTTAAACTACATGTGTTTTTATGTATGAAATATTTCATATATTTTATTAAAATTTCATATAACATCTCTAATTACATTTTGCTAATCAGAATGGAATTTTGTAGATAATTTTAGAAAACAATTTCTTTGCAGATGAGGCAACCGATTTATGAAAACTGTCCATTAACCCAAGATGAAAGTGATCTCCTTATCATGAGCTTTATAATCCGTCATGGCTTAACAGATCTAGCATTTGATGATCTTCTAAATTTAATAAATTGTCATCTTCCAATTACACTAAATTTTTCTCGGCACTTATTCTTAAAAAAATTTCCGAAAACCGCAAACATGAAAACAATTTTCTATTGTCCGGAATGTTTTGTGGAATTAAATTTTGAACAAATGACTCATATTAATTGTACGTCTTGTAATACATGGTATATGAGAATTGATTTAGTACGTGGTGGGCATTATTTTGTACATTTACCGTTAAAAGATCAATTACGTAATTTATTATCAGGACCGCTTTTTTATAAATTGCAAAGAAGTTGTGCAGAACAGTCAGTAGTAGAACTAGGAGAGTTCTAACGCAGGTCCTCCGAGGGGTATGCGGGTCGAGGGGAAACCGTGCGGGCGAGGGGGCATGACGTCACGCGGGCGGAGGGGGATTTTGGCGGCGCGGGGGAATGCCGACAAGGTAATATAGTTTTTCAAACAGAAACAAAAAAAACATTATCCTTTTCATTTTTCTAGGAAGATGGGTTTATTGGGGGTCGGGATATGTTTATAATCGGCTTATGTATTACAAAGATGGGATGCCGATGTCCGGATCCTCGAATTTACATTATATTATATTTATATTATATTATATTATATATTATAAACAAATAGCGTCTCGTAAGATTGCACGTGCAGCCGAATCGGCGCGTGTGTATTACAAAGATGGGTGCCAATGTCCGGATCCTCAAATTTATATTATATTATATTTATATTATATTATAAACAAATAGCGTCTCGTAAGATTGCACATGCGGCCGAATCGGCGCGGTGTACTACAAAGGCGGGTTATTATATTTATATTATATTATGAACAAATAGCGTCTCGCAAGATTGCACGTGCGACCGAATCGGCGCGGTGTCCTCTTCATTTCTTTTCTAGGAAGAGCCGTTTATCCGGGGGTCACAATATTTATAAATAATATTGTTACGTTCTGCCGATGAATGATAAAAACAAATCGTGCAATAAACAGACCGTAATTATATTTATCGGTAACCGTGAGAAAGATACAGGAAGATCGGTGATGAAACGACACCGGTCTCCTCGAGATGACAAAAAAGAAAAAAAAAAAAAAAACAAAAAATATAAACAAAAAAAAAAAGATAAAAGATTAGTGGAATTTTTTGGTGGAAAACTAAAAGATACAGACTAGATAATAAAGTTCTTCTAACAAAATACCCAACAAGCACAGCTGCACATAATGACAATAATTTTTTCTAACGAAATATTCAATAAACACGGCTGGATCCGCAGCAATAAAAATACTCATAAGAAAATAGAATTTTCTCTAACATGATCACGTGCGAAGGAACCCTCGAACCGATATCCAAACGCACCAATCGACGATTACTACGAGTAAAATACGAAAAGTAGGAGAAACACCCCGTCTAATGAGAACACTGGCATGATTTTTAACTTATTAAAGTTGGAAGATCCCCACTTATGCACAAGTCCAATTCGTTAAATCTTAGAGAGACCTTACTCCCACGCAATTTTTCTAAGAAGAGCCGTTTAAAGGTGATAGATAAAATATATATAAATAAAGAACGAAGGGTGTCAAAATTATAATAGTACACGATTTGAAAGTGTATACATCGGTTAAAAAAGTTTTGTGCGCCAAGTGTTCGACGGCGATCAGATTTTGCGTTTAAAAAGTATAGTGGATTCTTTATAATTTTTGTGTGCGTCAAGTGTTCAACGGCGACTAGAGTGACACTCTGCCAATCTGCGAAGGATGGAAATAAATAATTTTGAGGCAATACTAGACGAGTCGTCTGATGAAGATCACGCATTATCAGACGACAGTGATTACAACAGCGATCAAAGCGAGGACCTCACGGAAATTGTTGAGAAGACAGTGTTTCATTCAGAAATTATTGCGTTGAACGGACGTACAAAATTTTGCGCCATATACTTTTATTATTCTACGGGTAGTGATTATGCTGTATGTGCTTCGTGTATGATAGCTATAGCAGACACTGACTATGGATACATGTATGCTGTTCGGAAGCATGTAACTGAACTGTACGACGTAATAAGTGGTCGATCCTGCTCCAATTGCAGACAAGCATTATATCAGGTAATGCCGTGCAACATATGTCCGATTTGCACACAGTAAAACAAAAAAAAAAAAAACCATGGAAAACTCCGAGCAGACTGAACGTGACTTGTTGGAGCTGTCGCATCAAGTCACCACTTTGGGCGAGTATTTTGCATGGGCGCAGCGATGCGAAGAATTTATCAAACAGCTCGAGGAATGCAGTCGTATCAAGCGTCCGCGGCTCTCGATCGGAGTTCGGCAATCTTTGGTGGCTAGAATCGCGCGACTCGAGGGTGTGAGGACTCGATTAGAGAGACGGTTTATACACAGCGGTGGTGATTACAGTGGTGACAATACCGCGGAAAGACTTATTTGGCGGGAGATTGATACGGCGTTTGAAAGCCGTATACCGGTGCGGTGATTAACGCACCGGTTAGTATACGGCTTTCAAACGCCGTAGTATTATATCGAACCGCGACAATTTCTCGAGGACGCCAAAGACATTGTGCTCGAACACGTGAAAAATGTGCTGAAAAAACACTTTAATGTGAAAGTGAACACTGTGTTCAATGGTGAATTCGTGTCGGGTGATAAACGGACAAATAAAAGTGTAAATACGAGAAACTGTGAACTCTTTCGCACGTCCGATTTACACGAGTGGTACGCGTCGTCGAGCCCACTCTTGCCTCGCTCGAAGAATTTCAAGAACGCGATAGCGGGTGGGCATTGTCGCGAATTCTCTATTTAACTGTAAATATAAATAAATATAATCCAATGCGCGCGGGGTGCCATATTAAATTACCGCGAGAAATAACAATGAAGAGAGCGGTAATAAACGTGCAATCCAAAGACAATGCGTGTTTCGCGTGGGCAGTGGTCGCTGCTTTGTATCCAGCTGCACGAGACGTAGGTCGGGAGTCTTCGTATCCACATTATACGACAGTGCTAAATCTCCAGAACATTGAATTTCCAATGACATTGAGTCAAATTAAAAAATTTGAACTTTATAACGACATTTCGATAAATGTATACTGCATCGAGAAAGAGAAAGAGAAAGAGAATAACATTATCCCGATACGTCTGAGCGAGCAAAAGAAGGATAGACACGTCAACTTGTTGTATATACAAGATTCGCAAGACCTCGGACATTTCGCGTGGATCAAGAATTTATCCCGCCTCGTGAGCTCGCAACTGAGCAAACGTAATGGCCAAAAATATATCTGCGATCGGTACGTATATTTAATAAAAATGCAAAATATATATATATATATACGATAGAAAAATTAATTATTTCCATTTTTTACAGATGTTTACACTATTTTGGATCGGACGACAAGTTGCAGTCGCACATTGTAGATTGTCGAGAAATGAACGAGTGCGCCATCCGGTTACCGAGTGATAAAGACAAGTGGCTCGCGTTCAACAACTACAACAGAAAGGAGCGACTTCCCTTCGTCGTATACGCCGACTTGGAGTGCGTGCTGAGGAAGACCGACGGTGATCCGAGGACGTCTACGTACACGTTTCAGCATCATCAAGTATTTAGCGTAGCTTATTATGTACATTGTTCGTACGACGAATCGTTATCCGCGTATCATTCTCACCGTAGTACCGTGGTTCGTAGAAAAATTAAAAAATTTAGCGCAACGCGTAAAAACTATTTTAACCATGAATGTCCCCATGGTAAATTTAACGCGAGATGAGCGGGAAAAATTTCACAGCGCGACACACTGTCACATTTGCGAAAAACCGTTCGCGCAAGACGATACACGCGTACGCGATCATTGCCATCTTACCGGGCGGTATCGAGGTCCCGCGCATTCAAACTGCAATTTAAATTATAAAGACTCTTTTTGCATTCCCATAGTATTTCACAATTTATCCGGTTACGATTCACATTTTATCATCAAAGAAATAGCTACCGCGTTCGAAGGCTCGATCGACGTACTACCGATAACAAAAGAAAAATATATTTCATTCACGAAATATGTTAAAGTTAAAGATACCGTTGAAAAATCAGATTGGCGAAACGATATAAAGTTACGGTTCATCGATTCATACAAATTTCTCAGTACTAGTCTCGAAAAATTGGCATCGTTTTTAAATAATGATAAACTTCAAATTTTAAAATCGGAATTTCAAAATTTATCAATTGAAGAGTTCAATTTATTGACGCGAAAAGGTATTTTCCCATACGAATACATTGACTGTGTCGATAGGTTGCACGATACATGTTTACCACCGCGCGAATCATTTTACAGTTCTTTGACCGGTGACACCGTATCCGAGAGCGATTACGCGCACGCTAAAAACGTCTGGAGGCTGTTCTCCCTACGAACCTTGGGCGAATACAGCGATCTGTATTTAAAAACGGATGTCTTGTTATTGGCAGATATTTTTGAAAATTTCCGCGACAAATGTATCGAGAGTTATGGGCTCGACCCCGCGTATTATTATACTCTTCCCGGATACACATGGGACGCCATGTTAAAACATACGAATATTACGTTCGAATTACTTACTGATATCGATATGGTTATGTTTATCGAACGGGGAATACGCGGTGGCCTGAGTCAATGTTCCGGCAGATACGCGCGAGCCAATAACAAGTACACGCCGTCTTACGATCCATCGAAACCGTCATCCTACATGATGTATTTCGATGTAAACAACTTGTACGGTTGGGCGATGTGTCAACCGCTGCCCTATGCCGAATTTCGATGGGTCGACGATATCTCTGACTTTAACGTTAGCGCAATCGCTTCGGATTCGCCCATAGGTTATATTCTCGAGGTTGATCTAGAGTATCCGCAACATCTTCGCGATGCGCACGCTGACCTACCGTTCTGTCCGACGCGCGATAAGCCGCCTGGCAAGCGGCAAGACAAACTCCTCGCAACCTTATACGATAAGAAGCGTTATGTCATACACTATCGCAATCTACAACAATGCACGCGTCACGGCCTTCGCGTCGCAAAGATACATCGCGTATTGCAATTCGTTCAATTCGCATGGCTGCGCGATTACATCGAACTCAACACCCGGTTTAGAACGCGCGCGACAAACGATTTCGAGAAAAATCTGTACAAGTTAATGAACAACGCGGTATTCGGTAAAACTATGGAAAACGTGCGCAATCAGGTCGATGTAAAATTATTAACAAAGTGGGATGGACGATATGGCGCGGAGGCGATGATCGCGAAACCAAATTTTCACAGCAGGAGCGTCTTTTCGGAAAATTTGATCGCTGTCGAATTGCGCAAATTCGAGATAAAATTCAATAAACCGATCTACGTCGGCATGTGCATCCTCGACATTTCTAAAACGTGTTTGTATGAATTTCATCACGAATACATGGTACCGTTATATCGAGAGAAATGTAAAATAATGTACACCGATACAGATAGTTTAATTTATCACATCGAGTGCGAGGATGTGTACAAGAACATGAAACGCGATATTGCTAAATTCGACACGAGCGATTATCCGGTTAACAATGCATACGGTATACCGCTCGAGAACAAGAAAGTGCCGGGTTTGATGAAGGACGAGAATAATGGTGCGATCATGACTGAATTTGTCGGGCTTAGAGCAAAAATGTATGCATTGCGAGTAGATAATAAAAAAGATACAAAAAAGGTTAAAGGTGTCAAGAGTAACGTCGTAGCGAGAACGATAACGTTCGACGATTACACGCGGTGTCTGCGCGATGAAATTGAGATAACTCGACGACAGTCTTGCATAAGATCCAAATTGCACGAAGTGTATACAATCAGCGAGACAAAAATTGCTCTGAGTCCGTACGATGACAAGCGATATATCGTACCTGATTCGACCGACACGCTACCGTGGGGACATTTCCGAATACCCTTATAATATAATGTATATATGTATGTGTGTATGTATGTATGTATGTATGTGTGTGTGTGTGTGTGTGTATCGGGAAAACAAAATAAATATAATTCTATCTTTCTTTTATATTTTATATTTTACATGCTGAATATATCTTACATATATTTTATATGCTGTATATATTTTACATATTTCAGATACTTTATATGTTTAAAATAAAATACAATTTGTATGAATCAATTAAATCACATTGTCCTTGTGTATCCAAGAGTTGTGCGATCCATCGAATCCCAGCCATTTCACGTAAACCTCGTCACCTTTCCTGCGCAGTACTTTCTCCACGAGATACACGTCCGGATAAGTTGCGCGATGCAACTCGTATTCGTAGAATGCTCCAGCAATAGATTTTCCGCGATAGTCCTCGAGTAGATAGGTTACGGGATTAGTACGCTGCACTTTAATAATCTTAAACACCTCGGTGGTCCAATTTGGTGTGTAACCCTTCTCGAAGATCGTCTTATACTTGCTAACGCGTACCGGGTTACCTACTTTAAATCTTGCTGGTGCCGCAATCTTTACGTTGCTGTATACTGTATTTAAAAGTTTATCGGCTATCGCGGGGGTAACATCGATAGGTCTCATACCGATAGTGCGATGCTTGCGCGCGTTGTAATCCGACACGAGTCGCGGCAACGCGTCAACCCACTTGTAAGTTCCGTTCAGCGTAAACATTTTCCACATGTCATTCTTTAACGTGCGATTAAATCGTTCGACAACCGATGCCTTCAACACCGAATACGTGGAATAATGATTGATGTCGTGTTTTCTTATGAGACGTTGTACGTCGATGTTGTAAAATTCCTTTCCCATATCGGTTTGCATGTTTTTCGGGCATCTCTTACTATCTCGAATTATCTCAGCGATAGCATCAGCCGTCTCACTTCCACCTTTACTCTTGAGCGGTACGGCCCACGCGTACTTGCTCAGCACATCGATGACGGTGAGTATGTAGTGGTAACCTTTGTTGAAACGAGAGTACGGACGCATCTCGACGATGTCAGCTTGCCACAGGTCATCGTAACCCCGCACTATAACGCGTCTTCGGGGAAAATTTCTTCTCGCCGAAGCATGCAGTTCCTCGACGAGTCGTAGCTTCTCGATATTTTTACGTCCGTTGGATTTTAACGATGTCATGTTTTTAGCGGTACGGCTAGTCGGCGCGTAATAATATGTGCAAAGAAATTACATTATGATTTATATCTCTAACCCTTTTTTTTTTAACCATTTAATAGTCGTTTATTTCCGTTTATTGTCATTCAATAGTCGTTCTTTATCATCCGCTACCATTCGTTGTCGTTCGATAGCCGTTCGTAGCCGTTCCTGACCCGTTTGGTAGTCGTTCCTGATTCGTTCGTAGCCGTTCCTGACCCGTTCCTGAGCTGTTAGATAACCGTCCAATAACCGTTCTTGAACCGTACGTTGTCGTCCGCTGTCGTTCGTCAGCCGTTCGTAGCCGTTCTTGATCCGTTTGTTGCTGTCCATTGTTGTTCGTTGACGTTTCGTCGTCGTTTGTTAGCGTTTCGTTGGCGTTTCGTCGTCGTTTCGTTGTCGTTCGTTGGCGTTTTGTTGGCGTTTCGTTAGCGTCCGTTGACGTTTCGTTGACGTTTCGTTGGTGTTTGTTGACGTTTCGTCGTCGTTCGTTGGCGTTTCGTTGACGTTTCGTCGTCGTTTCGTTGACGTTTCGTTAGCGTTTGTTGACGTTTCGTCGTCGTTCGTTGGCGTTTCTAATCTAGCGATATTCGTATGCCGAAGCTCGTTTATCAGAGTCTGTAACGCACGCACGTCTTTCTCGAACGAAGCAAGCTTCTCGTCTGACTCTCAGTTGATTTCTCAACGTTTTAACGCACTGATCCACGTACAGTTTGTTGACGACGTCGGTATCAGCCACAGGTTGCGCTACACGACGAATCTTGCGCGACCTCGCGTCAAAGTCCGTAACGGTGCGACACAGAGCGTTATCGCGCACGAAACTTCTCATTAATCCACTCCATCGACGGTACGAAATGACGTTCGTCACGTCTCTACTCTGCTCGGATATCCCAAATTTGTTGATATGCATCATCGATGCGAGCGATGTCGGTCGATCGATTGATTAGTTTTGTCGAGACACCGTTTAATTTATAATAATGCCGGCTTCGCGAAGTTCCTCGATGATCGACAAGATCTCGTTGTCGTGACCGTTGTGACCCGCTTGGTGTGAAGCATCGAGCAATCGTAGACGATCCACCAGCTCGTTGGGATCGTCCCAGTGCACGTAGTCAATCTTGTTGTCGGTTAGCGTCATTTCGCGAGGCGCGAATAATCCCTTTCCGGATTTTGTTCTTTTGGGTTCGATCGGTATCAACTTTGCGATTATTTCTTTGTACTTGTATCCCCTGTTACTCAGTAATCGACCGTGTGTATCGTGATTGCGTTTATGCGCGCTCGTCGTCAACAGCATGCTCTTGTACGTTTGCTTATCATCCTCCGTATAGATGACATCATCGGGAAATTTCTTAAAGATCAACTCGTAAAGACCAGGTGTGCCGACGTATCGTATGCCGTCGATAATTATGCTATCCGCGTTGTCCACGTCAAAACGTTTATTACCGAACATCATTCCATTCTTGTCGAGATAAACACCGTACACGTTGTCTATATCACTCTCTTGATCGCCGCTCAAGATAGGTCAGATGTACCTTTGACCCAGTGGACCTAATTGATCTCGCAACGTTTCTTGACCTTCCGGCGTTTGCAACTGATTTCGAACGGATGTTATGAGCGAGTCGTCCGTGGTTTCAAAAACATCCTGGCTCCTGAATAATTCGGGCATCGTAGGTTGTATAGTTCTCATTGACGCGGACGGTGTAGAGGTTATCAGCGGTACATCCAGTGGAGCGTCCGATCGTTTCGATTTATGCGGTGTCGGTGAGCGATCCGACCTGACGTTTGATCGTTTTCTCTTTTGCGGTGTCACATCATCATCATCATCATCATCCTTCTCGCGCTTCGGGATGGACAATGCTTCGATCCGTCGACAGTGCGTCGGTGTTACTCGCAGGCTCGTTCTTCACCGCGATCGAACTAGAGTTGTCGACGATCTTTTGTAACGGCTCAATGAGAGGTCTAAAGCGTCTATCCAACACGATATCCTCCTCGATCTTACCGGTCTTCAAAGCGCGATGTTTCTTGCGAATCGATTCGCTGGTTTTCACAATTGCCCTCGCAATCTTCTCGCGCTCGCGAATATCCTCGTTCTTATCGATCGCAGCCATCGCGGAAAAACAAAAATGTCAATCTCTCTTTCACGTTTCACCCCGATGAAGTATCGGCAACAACTAATCGTTTTGCGGTATCGCTAACACGTTAAATCCTTTTCTGTATCGACCATCGTTGAGCGAACTGTCCTTGTCTATTACTACGAATCCGTACTTGCGCTGCCAACAATCGCGACACAACGCGCAAAATTCATCGTACGGCATGTCGGTATTCACGTGATCGTTGTACACGTGTTTCAGGTTGGTACCATCCTGTTTGAACAGGATCAGCAGGTTCGCGTTGTCGCGTATTAGATGTTTAGGTATTCTCGCGTACGTCTGACAGAGATAAAAGCAGTCCACGCTCGAGTGTCGACCCATTGAAAAATACTCTCTCACCGCATTTTGCTTATCGCATGCCACGTCATCGAACACGAAGATCGAGTTTGGACGCGCCTCGCTCGGCGGAATGACGTCACTGTTGTTGCAGAATGTGAAGTAGCCGATTTCGTCGATCGATGTCAACAAATTTTCCAGATATCGATATTTCGGTTGTTGCAACGACTTCGAGTACACGTACACGTTTTCGAAACGTACACCGTGCGGACTTTCCAGCAGGCTTATTAGAACGTTGGTTTTACCACAATTCGAGGGGCCACAAACGATCGCGCGTATAGTAGTCGGTAGCATCGTACCATGCTTGCGCATCTCCGCGTTGTCCCCCATCGATCGTAATCTGTCGTCGCAATTCGTCACGCGTATCGCCAAAGGTTGTCGCACGAATCTCATTTTCACACTGTCGACTGAGGAATGCTGGATCGAACGCCTATTTATAGATGCGCGGAACCGCAAATCGCTCAGTAACAAAAATGTTCGTGCTGCTGTTGAGACCTTCCGATATTTGCAATTTGAGCGCCGAACAGTTACAATTTGTGCCGAAAGTCGTTCTGTTGCGAATGTGCGGCAATCACGTCCACTACATGTGGGACAAGCTTCCCGAACATATAAAAGCTGACTCAGAGGTTCAACAATATCGACGCTGTTACGAACATTACAATCAACCGTGGCAGCGAACGCACATCGACGGTCCAGCACCGTTAATAAAAAATTGTGACAAATGCCAGGAAAAATTATAAGAGGTTGTGGTTTCTTAAATCGTGCGATAAACGCACTTCCTTTCGAGTTACATATTCCCGGCTATCAGTTTTGCGGTCCGGGCACTCATTTGGGAAAACGATTGGCGAGAGGTAATCGGGGTATAAATCCATTGGACGCGGCGTGCTGCGAGCACGATATAGCGTACTCCCGGAGCAACGATCTCACCGAGAGACACGCGGCTGACAAGATACTCGCCGAGAGAGCGCGAAAACGCATCGTTGCGAAAGATTCGACTCTCGGTGAGAGAGCCGCAGCCACAGCTGTTTGGGCAGCGATGAAAACCAAGACAAAAATCGGTATGGGTATGAAGACGAAGACGAAGACGAAGACGAAGACGAAGATGAGGACTACGCGGAAAAGGCCGACGAAAAAACGGATACTTCCGACAGCGAAACGAGGCGGTGTATTGCCGATTCTACCAATGTTGGGCGCGCTCGGATCCTTGATCGGTGGAGCGGCCGGCGTGGCCAAGGCGGTGAACGACAGCAAAGCCGCGCGCCGTCAGTTGGAGGAGCTGCAACGTCACGATCGCGCGATGGAAGGCAGCGGACTTTATCTCGCTCCGTATAAATACGGACAGGGACTGTATCTCGGTCCGTACAAACGTGGACAAGGAGTGGCAACGAAGAAAAAAAAAAAACGTCGAAAAGACGCTAAAAATGCCCACGGGTGTGACAACAAACATACAATTAGAACAATTGGCGAAACGTATGCGTATACCGTACTTTAGAGGGGTTTTCATGCGTGATTCGTTACCGATCGGTGGTATATATCGAAACGAGAGCGGCATCGTGAATTTGGATATCACCAATGGACCGGGTACTCATTGGGTAGCGTACGCAAAGAGGGGAAATCGTGCTATATATTTAGATGGTTTTGGTAATCTTCGACCGCCAAATGAATTGGTGCGATATTTTGGACGGAACGTTACGAAGATCGAGTACAATCGCACGTCCTTTCAAACTTACGATCAAAGCATCTGCGGACAATTGTGCCTGCGGTTTCTCCGAACGGTCGACGGCAATCGGTGTGAATTTAAAGCCTGACGATGCGCCGTTAAGACTCAGTATTCGTTAAACAGTTTTGTCGACATGTCTATGACATTCACGCTAACTGGGAAGAGTAGCGTCCTCGCAGCACACTACCATCCAGCTGTAGATTTGAGCGACGGTGATTACGAGCTCGGTGTAACTAATTTTGAAACTTATCATACGATATCGAACGTGAATTCCTCGAATAATAAATTTTATTTCGATGAAGATGACACGGAAATTACGATTCCCGAGGGATCGTACGAGATACACGCAATACACGAGTTTTTGAAACGTGCAATTTCACGGAAACGCCCGCGACGCGTAGTTCGCTCCGGCAATCGTGTCGACAAACGCGGTGATATCACGTTGATATCGCGAGAGGAGACCGTTCAAGCGAACGGTGACGAAGACGAGGCTGTAGAATACCCGATAGTGCTCCGTGCTAATTACAATACGATGAATAGCGAGATCAAGTGCGCATTCAGAGTAAACTTTAACAAACCCAACAATATTGGATCGCTGCTGGGATTCTCGTCGAAGCGTATATTGCAACCGAAACAGTGGTATCAATCGGACATACCGATTAATATCATCAACGTAAACATTATCCGCGTAGAGTGTAACGTGACCGCGGGTGCATTCAGCAACGGCAAACGTGTTCATACGATACATGAATTTTCACCGAGCGTTCCGCCAGGATATAAGATATCGGAAACGCCGGCGCAGATCATTTACCTGCCGATCATCGCGCGGAGCATTATGGATCTAACGAAACGCGTCGCGGATCAAGACGGACGATTGCTCGATTTTCGAGGAGAAGAGATTACCATCAGATTGCACGTACGACGGCGACAAAATTAGCGTGCGATACATGAGATGCTCGTGTTGAACGACTCGAAACACGCGAAAGATAATAATATCTTTACGGTACCGATTGATGATATCATCCGATCATCATCATCATCATCATCATCACCATCATTAGGTTGCGCTAAAAAGATCAGAAAGAAACTCAACGCATCGAACGTTAAATTTTTACAATCTTTGGGATTCGCGGTGCGAAATATCTAAGAAAACATGACCGATATCCTTAATATCGGAGGTGAACCGGTCTTTGACGATCGTATCGTCAAGATCGAGACTCACACGTACAACCCGTACGCCAATACGACGTTTGAGCACAGCGATGAGATACGAATACCCATACAACAACAGGATCTGTATACTTTGCCGTATGAGAGTTTTCTGTACATCGAGGGGAAACTAGTGATAAACAAACCAGCTGAAGGGTTTGATGTTGTACTGGGGAATAATTGCGTCGCGTTCATGTTTGATGAGATTCGATACGAACTCGACGGTGTGGAGATTGATCGTAGCAGAAATGTGGGAATAACCAGCACACTCAAGAACTATGTAACGATATCATCCGATAGAACCGTGATTATGAGAAACGCCGGCTGGGATTCGCCTATTAACACGAATGGATACTTTAATTTTTGCGTACCGCTCTACATGTTATTGGGATTTTGCGAGGATTACAGGCGCGTGGTGATTAACGCTCGTCACGAATTGATCTTAATACGATCGCGCAACGATAACAATTGCCTGATTGGAAATTTGGTGTTGGAGCCTGTGATCGACATATTCAAGATACAATGGCGAATGCCGCACGTCGTATTGAACGAGATTAACAAGTTATCGATGCTGCGCGCCTTGGAAAGCGGACAATACCTCAGTATGGGTTTCCGCTCGTGGGATCTGTACGAATTTCCGCTATTGCAGCGTACAACCAAACATTCGTGGCCCATTAAGACCGCGACTCAGCTGGAGAAGCCGCGATACGTTGTTTTCGTTCTGCAGACAGGTCGGAAGAACGTCATGTCCGAGGATACGAGTCGATTCGACGACTGCAAATTGACCAACGTGAAACTCTATCTGAACTCGGAATGTTATCCGTACGACGATATGAATCTGGATTTCGATAAAAACAGATGGTCGATTTTGTACGACACGTATCAACGTTTCTGCAAAAATTATTACGGATACGAGTATCTCGAGCCGAGTCTCACCGTCACGCAATTTTTACGTAACGGTCCATTCGTGATCATCGATTGCTCTCGACAAAACGAATCGGTCAAAAGCGCAACCGCGGATGTGAGATTGGAATTCGAGTGTAAGGAGAACGTGCCGCCGAATACCACAGCGTACTGCCTCATCATACACGATCGCGTGATTCAGTACAACCCGTTGACCAATGTTGTGTGCAAAATCACCTAAGTGTGGGGGAGGGGAGAATGAGACGATATAAAATCTATAATACATCAGGATCAATCGCAGTCTTCTTCTTCTCGACGTGTTGATATAAAAAACGTCATGTCCGTACCAACGTTCGTGGACCTACAAGGATTCTTCGTCGGGATGAAATTTGTCGTAAAGGAGGTGGCGGTGCTGAGAAAGGGGACCGTTCTGGCGCATTACATTTTTACATACCCCTTACCATGGAATCTCCTTACAAAATCCGACAAATCGTGTGCTTCCTGGCTGATCGCGAATCACCATGGATTACGATGGGAAGACGGAAACGTACCGTACAGCATGGCTAAACGCTTGATTACATCAGCCGTACTTGGAACAGAAGAGGATGGCGATACGTCGATTCTCGTGTACGTCAAGGGATGCCAGAAACGAGAATGGCTGGTGGATTTACTTGAGAATTATGCGAGAGAAAACCTAATCATCGAAACTTTGGATGCTGATTACGAAGATATTGAATCTTTAAATAATCTAGATGTTACTAATACTATACGATGTGGAAAACATGTTAAGAATTGCGCGTTACAGAATGTATTAAAAATATTTAACTGGTGGTTGCAACGTTAAATAAATATTTTTATAAATAAAATGTATAAACGTATTTAATGTTTTTTATTTCTTATTCTCCCCACTCCTTTCCTCGCAAGTTATTTCTAAGAATTCTTTTAACATTGATCGTTGCCCCTTCTCCTAAATTTTCTGAGCATTAATCTCCCACCACATCATATTTTTGAAAATAAGCGTATACTCGGTTAGTTTTTACACGATCAGTGTCGCGTCAACCGTTCTACTTCTCATAACTTAGAGAAATGTACTCCGCCGAAGGAAACAGCAACGGTGGCAGACGCATGAATTATTACGTTCCTCGAGATGAAATTAGGCCGTACAAGAAACCGCTTGATTTGTAAGTATCACAAATTTATATATATATATATATATTATGTTTTTTTCCATGCTATTTCATATTTAATCGTATTTTTTCAGACACGGTAAATCTCGTTGTATACCACGTATTTTAATACGCAGATTCGCTTTGACGCGCACTACGTATAAATACTTGGATATTGGAATCAGCGTTGAATCACAGCGTGGAATCACATCTTACGTGGAATTACATCTCGGCGATAATCGAGGCAATCAAATCGTATTATCTATTGACACATGGGAATCGCTAATGCTGAAACGAGTGGACGTTGAACGACTTGTGCGAACGCCTGATCATATACCAATATGGATTAACGATTTAACAATCGAGATTGTTAAAATACACGATACGAGTGTTGTAAAACTTACGTTGCGCGATTCTTGCTTGTACATGAAACCGTCAACTATATTTTTCTTATTCGAACTCGAACACTGTGTTAATCATGAATATGTGAAGCTGTGTGAGAATTTAGAAGCTGTAAATGAGAGTTTCGATCGATTTGTTGTTAATTTGCAAGGTAATATGTTTGGCGCCGAGAAAGATAATGCTGTTAAAATCTTGCGCGATGTTTTTGATAAAACATCTATCATAGATTGCGAACTATTGGCTTATGCTGTGGATGAAATTTTGTCTGAAACCTTGAGACGAGGTGATGTATTTTAACATAAATAAATGTGCTAAAAAAAAAAATGAAAAGAAAAAAAATGTTTATTTCTTTCGCTTCCTTTCCCTTCCCCACATATAAGATAGATATGTAACTGTGGCGCGACCGGGTGGGAGAAGGATAGCGCGAGGCGTTCGCGAGTAGGAAAAGGAAAGCATTCTATAGGTGTGGGAGAAGGATAGCGCAAGACATGCACGAGTAGGAAAAGGAAAGAAGGAAGCACAGAAATAATCGACATTTTTAAAATCTAATAATAATAATAATAATATTTATTTAAAATCTAATAATAATAATAATATTTATTTGAAATTGTGTATATAATACAAATGTGTGTGTGTGTGTGTGTGTGTGTTAAAAGTAATAATAAAAATAAAAAAATAATGAAAATAAAAAATAATAAAAATAATAAAATATATATATACAGGCGGCGCTCCTTCTGAAACAGAAAAATAAGAGTCTTATTATTATACTAATTTAATTTTTTTTTAATATTTTATATTTTTTAAAAATAGATACTTACAATCAACCCCATAATTCCTCTATGTCCTCCTCGTAGGGTTCGAGACCGAAGAGACGTCTCAGGTCTAAATAGAGACCGTCGGAGCCGTTGTCTTGCCAAACGTCTTGTGCGTATTCGCGGTCGTGTCGCCGCAGCGCTCTCAAATATTGCCGGTTTTTAATATTTATAAACCCCGGAATTTGTATATCGCCCGCATATTGATACTATAAATCAAAATTAAAATATATTATAATATATTATAATATATAATATATTAGAAATAATTGATATCATATATAAAACATAATTTTAATATAAAACAAATATTACTCACTCTTTGAAAAACCACCAGATTTAAAATGGCTCTCAGTAGCCCCATCACGAGGTCTTCCGCCCACCATGCCGCATTAAGGCGGCCTCGACACAAAACAGCATCGATCAGCGATGGCATATTTAAAAACGGATGTCTTGTTATTGACAGATATTTTTGTAACTTTACTTCACTTCACTTCACTTTACTTCACCACGTAATGTTGTCACTGGTTCAGATGAGAGTGTCCTGTCGCATCGGAAAAAAGGCGACTCGTCTAATATTGCCTCGAAATTATTTCTTTCCATTTTCACAGTGATAAAATCGGCTCTTCCTAAAAAATTGCGTGGGAGTAAGGTCTCTCTAAGATTTAACGAATTGGACTTGTGCATAAGTGGGGATCTTCCAACTTTAATAAGTTAAAAATTATGCCAGTGTTCTCATTAGACGGGGTGTTTCTCCTACTTTCCGTATTTTACTCGTAGTAATCGTCGATTGGTGCGTTTGGATATCGGTTCGAGGGTTCCTTCGCACGTGATCATGTTAGAGAAAATTCTATTTTCTTATGAGTATTTTTATTGCTGCGGATCCAGCCGTGTTTATTGAATATTTCGTTAGAAAAAATTATTGTCATTATGTGCAGCTGTGCTTGTTGGGTATTTTGTTAGAAGAACTTTATTATCTAGTCGGTATCTTTTAGTTTTCCACCAAAAAATTCCACTAATCTTTTATCTTTTTTTTTTGTTTATATTTTTTGTTTTTTGTTTTTTTTTTCTTTTCTTTATCCTCTTCCTAGAAAAGAAATGAAGAGGACACCGCGCCGATTCGGTCGCACGTGCAATCTTGCGAGACGCTATTTGTTCATAATATAATATAAATATAATAACCCGCCTTTGTAATACACCGCGCCGATTCGGCCGCACGTGCAATCTTACGAGACGCTATTTGTTTATAATATATAATATAATATAATATAAATATAATATAATGTAAATTCGAGGATCCGGACATCGGCATCCCATCTTTGTAATACATAAGCCGATTATAAACATATCCCGACCCCCAATAAACCCATCTTCCTAGAAAAATGAAAAGGATAATGTTTTTTTTTGTTTCTGTTTGAAAAACTATATTACCTTGTCGGCATTCCCCCGCGCCGCCAAAATCCCCCTCCGCCCGCGTGACGTCATGCCCCCTCGCCCGCACGGTTTCCCCTCGCCCCGCATACCCCTCGGAGGACCTGCGTTAGAACTCTCCTAGTTCTACTACTACAGTCTAGTATACTTTCAGATATAACTAGTGGGGAATCATATCGAAGACTGCGTAGAAATGGAGTTATTAGAGATTATGATATAACTCTTCAGTGGAATTCTGACGGAGTGGATACTTTCAAATCTTCAAAAGTATCCATGTGTCCAATCCAAGTGGCAATCAATGAATTACCGTATTGTCTACGTAAAGAAAACATCTTACTTTCAAGTATCTGGTGTTCAGCAAAAAAACCCGTAATGGATTTATTTTTGAAACCGTTCGTAGATGACTTAAAAGATTTACATGAAAATGGTTTTCATTGTTTGCCCCCTGGTTTAGATGCACCTGTTCATGTTAGAGTACATACAATTGTTGCATCTGTTGATTCAGTTGCACGATGTGCACTTCAGAATGTACATCAATTTAATGGTAAATTTGGCTGTTCATTTTGCCTATGTCCAGGTGATAGAGTGAAAGTAGGAAATGGTTACGCTTGTGTATATTTGGAAAAAGGTAAAGCAAGAACAAAGAATCAACATTTAAAAGATTCTCAAAAAGCGGTTAGAAAAAAAAAGGTTGTTCGTGGTGTAAAAGGCATGTCTCATTTAATGTTTGTACCTGGTTTTGATATTATACAATCATTTCCTCCGGAATATATGCATTCCATACTTCTAGGTGTGGTAAAATCCTTTATCATCGTTTGGTTTACGAATTGTCATAATCCTTCGTATATTGGTACAAAAAAGGATATTTTTGACAAAAAATTAACTTCAATCCGACCACCAAGTGAAATAACACGGACACCAAGATCAATCAATGATATTAAAGTTTGGAAAGCTTCCGAATTAAAAAATTTCCTTCTTTATTATTCTATGCCATGTTTAAAAAATGTACTTTCAAAACCTCTTACTATAAACATTGGTCGCTTCTAGTTTTTGCAATATATAAGTTTTTATGCGAAAAAATAACAAACGAAGATTATGTACAAGCTGAAAGAACACTTCAAATATTTGTTGAACGAATTCCCTTACTATATGGTGCAGAATGTATGAAATATAATGTTCATCTATTACTACATATACCAAAATCAATTAAATATTTTGGTGCTTTATGGGCTTGGTCAGCATTTCCTTATGAGAGTTATAATTATGTATTGAGGAAAATGTTACACAGTTCACAATTTGTTTTGAAACAGATTTGTAAATCTTATTTAAGATTGCAAAACATAAAATATAACGACACATTTAATAAAAGAAATTGCAATCAAGAAGGGAAAAAATTATTTAATCATATGTTAGGTCATAATAAAAGTAAATACGGTCAAGCGCGAAATGCTAATAATGATATTGTGAAAATTATTGGTACTGGAAAAAACATACTCTTAAATTTAGTTGAAAAAATTTCCATACAAGCTTTGATTAACGAAAGGATTGAGAACAATAATGGGAAATCGTATCAGCGATTCATATACAATGGTATCACTTATCATAGCAATTCTTACAACAGAATGTATAAACGGAATAATAGTATAATACAAACAGAATTAGGTGAATTAATGACGATTAAATCAATTATTTCAGTTATTTTAGAAACTGGTACTACTGCATTTGTAGTTGTTGGTAATTCGATTGAAATATTAGAAGATATAATATTATGCTCGCATTATAATATCTCATCAGCTAGTTATTGTTATGCTGTGGAAATAACAAATAATATTTTAACCTGTAAACCAGAACAGATTACTAATAAATGTATTCTCTTACCTGGCGATAATGATACAACAAATTATATAATGCCCTTGGTAAATAATAAAGAAACTGATTGATTCAATCACCATGTATGTTTTATGTTATATTTTTTATGTTTATATTATATATATATATGTATGCTTATATTGTAATGTTTATATTATTTAAAAATATTGCACAAAGCTATTATTTAAAAAAAGTGTGAAATTTACAAAATATGTATAAAATATACATAATAAATAACATGAATTCGTCAGTAGAAGCAACTAATTCTGTATTTATTATTTGTTCAAAAATTACCCTCAATTCATATAATAATAATATTATAATCCTTCCGAAATATAATATAATTAATTATAATTAATATAATTATATTTACAATTAGTATTTACAAATTAATAACATTCAAATCTCAATTTTAATTATGGGTATGTTAAAAATTAATATAAATATTTATTAAAAATTATTAAATGAATTTAAAGTTATTACTTGTTAGGTTTTAGTTTTATTTTGTATTATATATTATTACAATTATTGTATTAGTCAATTATGTGCAATTATATATACATCAGCTACTAATCGATATTCGACATCAATGACGGCCGTCAATCGATACTTAAAGAAAATTAACACAATGGGTGTTTTCCAACAAGGCAGATGAAACAATGTTAATACACAGTATCACACGATTGGCTATCAAATGGAATTTTAAATTTCTTCATTTGACAGCCACTCATGTGATATTGTGTACACTATGTGTCATCTATCTACCTTGCTGGAAAATACCTAAACGACACCCAACGATGAGGGAATTATCATAACACTGATCAAATCGACACTAAACATTGAAGGTTAACACCAAACAACACCCTACGATGAGGGTCAACCTTTAATCTATACTCATCATTGAAAGTTAAACCACAATTTATATCATACTTTGATGGTTAACACTCAATCTACACTTAAATTTAAATGTTAACCTTCAACTTTGATGACAAACACTCAACTTATTCACAAATTTGAGTGTTAACACTCAAATTTGATTGTTAACCATCAAAGTTTAGTGTATTTTTCCGTAAGGGATGCGAGTCAATCTTCTACTTTACGTGGCACAATATTGAGGAAACATGTAGCAACATATTGCATCCAATTAAATCTGAATGATGTCGAAATTTCAGACCTAGCCACGTTTATGGGTCATTCCGATAAAATTCATAAAGATCATTATAGGCAACCATTGATTAGTAGAGATATAGTAAAAATATCACAGTACCTAGAAGCAGTACAAGGTAATACAAATAATCCAGATGAGAATTTATCAACAGATAACAGTTCTGAAAATGATGAGGTATTAAAAGAAAACAACTCTATTGACAAAGAAAAAGAATGTGTACTTAATGAAAAAAAAGGTTTATCTTCAGGTAATTATATCTATATTTTAATTTGATATTTTTATTTTATATATTTTATGTTTTCTTTATATATATGTACTTATGTATAATTACTTATATTTATTTTAATGTCTCAACATAAATTAAATTTATTTCAGACACCAATTCAGACTATCTTATATCTGATAATGTTAATATTCAGGAGAAGCAAAATAACAATAAACGGAAACGATCTAGTGAGTATTTTCCATCGGTTTATGATATATAAAAGTATTGTTATATTTAATGTTTTTAAAGTGTTATTCTAAAATGCCTGTAGTCCTTCAAGTTATTTATTATATGCCCAGTCAGCCAGGTCTGTTCTAACAGATATTGCCAAGTGCTTGCTACAAATTATTGTCAGCAAAAAGGCTACAAATTTGGTACAAGAGTTGTTATTACCGATTAAGCTGGCAGATTGCCGGCAAGAATCAAGCAAAGCTTGCTAACATAACTACACAGCAAATTGGCGGCAGAAACCGAGCAAAGCTTGCTGACATGACTGACATCAGATTGTCGGCAAAAACTGAGCAGGATCTGGAGTGCGCAATCTGATGGCAAATTGGCAGCAAAAACCGAACAAAATCTGCAGCTTATTACAAAGTATTATAAAATAGTTCAGTCGCTTATCGCTATGCGGCGCGTTATTCATTATCTATACCCGTATTCAAATTCTTGTCATGAGTGTATATAAAGCCTACAAAATGCTAATAATATTATAATATATATATTTCTATCAGTTCAATTTTTGACATAATTCTTATATAGGAAATTCAGATATTGAATTGATTTTTGGCAAATCGGACAGATAATTGTTCGGTTTTCACTTATTCAAAACAATTTCTGTCCAAAAAGATCTTTAATTTTATAAATTAAGTTATTTGAATTTACTTATATGTTTTAACATATTAATATATGATTTTATATAATGTCTAATTATCTAATGGTCATTTTATGACCAAAACTTATCATCATTTTGTTACTTAGGGTTAAGGCTTTAAATCTATTTAAATATATACTTTTATATGAATGGCCAAAAGCTGCAGAATTTGTTCGGTTTTTGCTGACAATCTGCTATCAGATTGTCTTGCGCAGATCTTGGTCGATTTTTGCCATCAATTTGGCGTCAAATCATGTCAAGCTTTGCTCGGTTTTTGCCGTCAATTTGCTGTCAGGTTATGTCAACAAGCTTTGTCACCAAAACACAAGCTTAATGAGGACACAGATGGCACTGGATTTGTTACCAAGTTTTGAGCGAATTTGATGCCAATTTGGCAACAATTTGTTATCAAATTGCTTACTGGGTGTATATACATTTATAATAATTCGTAAAACTTATTATATAAAAAATTTTAGCAAAAATGTTCTTGTGACTAATAATTAACGTATTGTACATATAATTTTTAAAGTTTTGTGACAGTGTAAAGTTTTGTTTCCCAATTTTTTCGTATAATTCATGCATAGGATATTTTTGATAATTCAAGGCATACAGATGTGTAGAATTCGCCAATCTAAACATGAAATTTTGTAACATTTTACAGATTTTGCAATATTCAAAAATTAATTGCATAATATTAGCGAATGAATCGGTGGCCGTATTTTGAATCATGATCTTAAAGAAAATTTGAACAAGAATTTGTTAATAATCATCTGTGTATAGCAACTGCAGACGATATATAGCGACTAGCGTTTTAATACAATCCCATTTTCTACATTTAAAATTTTTAGTCTCAAAAATTATATCTAAAATATTCCTATATTATATAATTATTGATTATTCAAAGGATTAATGATTCTTCGAATAATCAACAGTTCTAATGAATATTTAAGTCTGATCCACTTAACCAAAAATTTTAAATATTATTATGCTAGATCTACATGATCTCCGCTACAAGGATTGACGCATTAGATTTTTAAAATTAATAAGCTGACGATTATTAAAGCGATATAGCGGGCCGAAATCTCGATGTTATATAAGGCTGTTCCGCCTTTATAATGAACACAACTTAGAAAAAGATACAATTCGTAAAATATTAATGGCGTAATTTCAATAGCACACAGTAAAATAATGTAGTTCTTGAACAACGCGTCAATTTCTTTAAAAATTGCTGTGATTTAAGAGATAGATTCATTAGACGCGAAGGACCCAGGCAAAAGCAACGCGATTTTGGCCCGTTGTATCGCTTTAATAATCGTAGCAGCTTTATTAATTTTAAAATTTAATGCGTCAATCCTTTTAGCGGAGATCATGTAGAATAATCCCAGACAGCACAAAACGTCCTCAGGATCATCCTGAATATGACGGTTCAGGACATTTCTAGGACGTTTCAAAATAATATATTTTATGAAAATTTAATGTGCATATATGATTATTTTACTTATATACGATATTTAATATAATTTAGAAATTTTTAATATTATAATAAGGTATAAATGTCCCATGAATGTCCATTGGATAGCTACAGGATGTAGGATATCTGGCCTGTTATTCCAGATAGTTCGCAGCATCCCAGAATTATTCCAAACATATCCAGGATGTCCTGAGATACTCCCCAGGACATCCTAAGTACATTAGGTTTATTTTTTTTGTACTAGGTCCTTTGCTTTTTTTCTCTCAAACATCCGAATATACATTTATCTCATTTCAAGTGCAGAAAATGCTAAGGAGTTTAGATAAAACGAACAAACCTAATTATATATACAGAAAATAGATATATGATGTCCTAGAAATATCCTGTGGATTTCCCTAGAATGTGTCTAAATTTTTGCATAAATATTTATACAATAAATACTGGAGATATATAACAGTGTTTTTTTATTTAATGTATATTTCTCTCGGAACTGAACAATTTTTGTCTGAAACATTTATCTAAAATATTCTTAGTACTTTTCGAGATATTTATAGCTATATCAATTAAAATGGGACATCTTATATATAAATTTGAAAATCCATAATATTAAATGTAATTATCATAATATCATGTGATGAGTGTCTTATTCTTAATAGCAGAAGAAGCAAGTCACATAAAAGAATGGCAATCTTCTTTTAAATATCGCGCACTGCATTTAGTAAACGCGCATGCGCAAATATCATATTCGGGAAATAGTATCATGGCGGGCGAGTACTAGCAGGCAGAACAGTGCACGTGCGAGACAACAATATCGTCGCAGTGAACGAAAGTTTTGGTAAGTAATAAAACAAACAAAGCTGTAAACTAATTCATTAAATAAAACTGTAAACTAATTCATTACGCATGAAGATGGAATGAGTCGGATATGACGCATGTAGAAGTGTAATATGAGTCACACGCTTTCCAACAAAGAACGCAAGTCGATATAAGTCGATACAAGTCTCTTCGGTGATTTTCATAGCAGTCTTAAATTTATAATCACGAATTAAGATTTGCTTATTTGGTAATTATAAATCTATGTAGCATTTTAAAATTTGAGTAAAAACGATTTTCAATACAATATCAGCTTACGAAAATCATCCTACAAGTCGACTTGTGTCGATTTATGTTCCTGGCTGGAAAACACCCCATATTAATTAAAAATAAAAATCAACTGAGCCTAGCTAATATAAATACATTATATATACATTATTATATATTTTCTGTATCTTTTTATAGTGCGAGTCGTGGCATTTGTGAAAGTGGGAAAGACAGAAGATACTCAAAGTGATATTGTGTGGAAAGTTGGGATATTTACCTAAAATTATTATTGGCACAATAGAGGTAAAATATTATCCTATATATATATAAGGGCCACCACACAAACTTTTCCATAACACGTTACGTTATGTTAAGTACTGACCGTAAACCTAGATTCGTACATAATCTTAAACTTAAGTCAACGCACAAAGAAAATCGTAACGTAACAAAAACATTACTATGTTACTTTTCTTTGTATGTTGACTGAAGTTCAAGATCACGTAAGAATGTAGGTTTATGGTCACTACTTAATGTAACGTAACGTGTTACGGAAAAGCTTGTACAGTGGCCCTAAGGGTATAGACACTCTTAAACATTGTTATAGAAATTTAAAGATGCAGAATAATTTGTCTGAGAAATAAAATGAAGAATTTTTTTTTTTTTGAAAGTATTTTTTAAAGCGTAACATAGAGAGATCGCAATACTTTACATCATATTTAAATAGTATTCTTGAAAAGCAATCTTGAAAAGCAAAATGGATTATTATATTCAATTAGTGGAACAAATTCACAGATCAATTATCCACATATATATTCAATTATATTTTAAAACCTTTTTTCAAATTAAATTTTGGGAAAGATGATGCGCAGTGTGTAAAACAGACATCACCAATCAGATTGCTTAGCAGATGAGTCAAATCTATATATCCTAATTCTCTTTAACTAAGCAATCTGATTGGTGATGTCTGTTTTACACACTGCGCATCATCCTTCCCAAAATTTATCTTAAATATGATTGTTAAATCGTTTATAGATATACAAAATATGTCACGGGAAAAATCTTTATACAAACGTGCAACTAGTTCCTCACATAGAATGAAAATAATAAAGTTGGAAACAGAATTTATAATGGAATCTTTTGATAAACCATCAACATCCGATTTGACATCGCTTTATAAAAATAAATTACAAAATAAAAATGAATTAGAAAAGGAAAATGAATTACAAAATAAAAATGAATTAGAAGATGAAAATGAATTTCAAAACGAAAATGAATTATAAAACGAAAATGAATTACGAAATGAAAATGAATTACAAGACGAAAATGAATTACGAAATGAAAATGAATTACAAGACGAAAATTTTGTATCTGATAATGATACAATATTAAGAGAATCTGAGTTTTTTGACCATAACATTAGAGTCTTGCAAGATGTTACATACAATGTTATAGAAAGTAATGATTCAAATAGTGGATCAGATCAAAATATTGATTTTAAAAAGTTTTTAGCTGATTGGGCAGTTACGGAATACATTCTACAATCATCATTGCGTTTGTTATTAAAAGGTATAAAACAATATACATGTCAAAATTGTCATTTTGATATTCCATTTGATCCAAGAAGTCTTGTACATACTCCTCGAAATACTGATACAGATGTTTGTGGTGATGGCCATTATTATCACTTTGGTTTGTCAAAAGCAATATTAAATGCTATATCATCGATTTCAAGAAATACTACTAATATTAAAATATCTATAAATATCGATGGATTACCATTATCTAAATCATCGCAACGACAATTTTGGCCAATTTTGGGATTTATAAATAACAATAAAAAAGTTTTTGTTATTGGTGTTTATTATGGCATACAAAAACCGTCTAACTCAAATGAATTTCTTAGAAAATTTGTGGATGATACAAAAATATTATGTGAAGAAGGAATTATTATTAATAATGAAAATATCCCAGACAGCACAAGGATGTCCTTAGGACGTCCAAAGGGCATCCAGGACATACATGTAGGATATCCTCAGGATATCCCATTGTAATCCTCGGATCTCCTCTGGATGTCCTGAGGAAGAGTAAATGATAGCCGTATATTAACCTCTGGAGAATCCAGGGAGATCCTGTGGAACATCCTAAGGATTTTTATAGGATATGTTAGGGATATTTTTCGTATGTTTCAAGGAGCAAATTTTAAAATTTCAATATAAATTAAAATTATGTTTTGTTATTTACTGCCAATATCAAAAATCTAATATTAAAAATAGTTCACCGTTCTTTAATATTTGAGGCTTTCGTGCTGTACATGAATATTTTAGATTTGGCTCCCGGGTTTGAGTTGTGTAATATTTTCTAAACAATCCAATATCTGAATTCCCTATGTTGGGATTGCATCAGAAATTGAACTGATAAAAAATAATTACATTTGTAATTTCCTGTCAGTTGCTCTTTGCAAGCTTTATATAATTCTCATGACCAAATCTCAAATACGAGTTCGCGTGTCGCATAGCGGTAAACCAACGAACTAGCGGTTGAATACTATTATTTGTAAAATTTTTGGAATGTTGCGAACAGTAACATTTCTCATGAAATATTAAATAAATAATAATTTTCGATATATGAAAATGTGCGCATCAAATTCAATTATTAATATTAAACGAAATTAACGTTAACAATTAATTGCACATGTATATGCCCTCTGGAAATCCAAAAGACATCCAATATAATAGACAGGGCAGATATATCCTACAGACATCCAGGGGTTATCCAGTGGACATTTATAGGACATTAATATTTATTATAATACTTAAGATTTCTAAATTATATAAAATAGCCGACACAACTAAAAATAATTATGTATGCATATTAAACTTTTATAAATATATTTATAATAATATCTTCAAACATCCTACAAATGTCCTGAACCGTCCTGGACATATTCAGGATGATCCTGAGGATGTTTTGTGCTGTCTGGGATTCTATGTACAATAGATTCGATTATATGTGATGCGCCAGCAAAAGCATTCATATTGAAGATAAAAGGACATAACGGTTATAAGGCAGTTATATTAAAGGCAAAATGTGTTTTCCTGAAATGAATGCGCAACTACGGATAGACGCAGATTTCCGTTTAAGAAGAGATGAAAATTATCACATTGGATATTCAATTCTCTCAGAAATTCCAAATTTTGATCTTGTGCACAATGTACCTATGGATTATATGCATCTTGTTTGTTTAGGAGTTATGCGAAAATTATTGTACATATGGTTATTTGGAGAACTTAAAATTCGTTTACGACACAGAAAAGTTGAAGCAATCTCATGGCAGCTAGAAAATGTATTAAAATTATATATGCCATGCGAATTTGCACGTAAACCAAGATCACTTACTTTAGTGAAACTATGGAAGGCTACAGAATTTAGAAATTTGCTACTATACATTGGCCTTATAGCTTTCAAATCTTTTCTTCAAAAGAATTTATATGACCATTTTTTAGTGCTACATGTGGCAATTAGGATATTATGTTCCTCAAAGTTACAAGACTTTATTGATTATGTTCACGATCTTCTTCAACATTTTGTATCATCATTCAAGTTATTATATGGTGTACATAATATTTCACATAATATACATGGACTTATTCATATAGTACAAGATGTAAAAAAGTTTGGAACATTAGATTATTTTAGTTCTTTTAAATATGAAAATTACTTACAAACGTTAAAAAAATTATTAAAAAAACCTGATAAACCATTAGAACAAATTATTCGCAGATACATTGAATATGAACAAAATAAGCTCAACCAAGCACAAGAATCTGAAATAACATGTTCTCATTTTTTGGTAGATTTCAAATCTACTCATACAAAAGGTCTTTTAATAGAAGATTGCTATAATCCTCAATATCAAATAATGAGATGCTTAAATACAACAATACGCATTGATACATTGGCAGATAATTGTTGTGGTTTAAGAGATGGAAAAATTATTGAAGTAAAAAATATTGTTTATTGTAAAGAGCTTAATACAAATGTCATTATAGGCCATGAATTCTGTCATAGAAAAGATTTGTATGATATTCCTTGTCCTTCGTCTCTTATAGGAATATTTATTGTAGAGAACTTATCAGAATTAAAGATGTGGCCAATAGAAAATGTTAAAACAAAATATGTTAAACTACCATTAATAAAAGATAATAAGTTTGCAGTCTTCCCATTGCTGCATCAATAATTTCAAATATGTTTGAAGGATAAATATAGTAAAGAATTTCATCATGGAAGAATTATACTCTATTGTCGAGTTTGAAGATGGTTTACAAATGATTCCTACCTCCTGGTTAATAAAAGATAAAAATAGTGCTCATTGGCCACAGTTTACTTCGCATGCGAGATTTATAAAAGCTGTGAAAAAAAAATATTTTACCTCAAGATAATTGACATATAATATAAAAAGGATATTAGCTACTGCAAGTAAGTAACATAAATAAAACAAGTGTTATATAATTTAAAAAGTTATTATTAAATTAAAAGTACATATATAATAAGTTTTTTTTAACCGTTAAGCATTAATAAATTATATATCCTATTTAGACACATATGAGAAAGGATTACTAAAATTAAAGAAAGCAGAATTTATATCAGACATAAATTCAGAGAGCGATGGCTCTGAAGAGTTTAAAAAATCTCGAAAGAATAGGGCCAAGAAAGTAATATCAAGTAGCGATGATAATGCTACTGATGACGAAAGGATTCAGTTATCACCCTACCCTAAAATTCCACAAAAAGATGCACGTGATACAAAAATGAGTACATTTTGTGATAAGTCGAAGCAATTAGGAAGTAAGTAAAAAATAGATAATATATATTTTTTCTATAACACAATATTTTAACTATTCTTATTTATATTGAAACATAGAAAAGATATCTGTTCACAAAGAAAAAGAATTGGAAGAAACAAATACTAATTTAATGGAAATAAATAAAGAAACGTATAATATATAATTTGGTTATTGACAATTGTGAAGGTAATTTTTATAATTATAATAAGGATATTATATTTTAAAAAATATATTAACAGACTTTCTTAAATATTTTATATATTTAATATATTGGGAGACCTTTTGTAGCAATACTTGATAAAGATGAACAAATTATATATGATGACGAATCTCCTGACAAATGTTACAAAACTAAAAACGATAATAGTTCATGTAAGTGCTAAATTTAATTAATGAATCTGTTTTAATGATTTTGTTTTATTAATTTTATATTTCAGTAATTTTATTTTATATTTTTAGCAAACTCTTATTTTCAACGTTATGTAATAAGAAAACTGACAGATATAGGATTCAAAATACCTTTATTAGAAGAACAAGGAAGACTGATGAACAATAGATTTGATATCATGTTACAGAAACTTGATAAATGTTTTTTGCATGAGGAAATTGTGGAAAAAGAAATGACAGAACAATGTTTAATGGATAACTTCCCAATTGATAATATTGAAGACCTGGAAAAATTAGAAAAATCGTTAATTGATAATACTATTAATCGCAAAGAATTAGTAAGTGTATTCTAAAAAATTTGATTAAATATAGAATTATATCCCTGATAGTCAAATCTATGGAAATAGATTTTGTCAAGTGTCTGCTACAAATTTAGTTAGCAGAATGTTAATAGAAATGTAACAGAATCTGATAATAAAATACGGCAGATTAGCCGCAGAAATCGAGCACACACGATCTGCCGCGAATCTCAAATTATTTCAACAAACTGTTGTTAGAAAATGAGTTTAATGTGGACATAGATGGCACCGAATCTGCTGCCAAGTTTTGACTGAATTTTTGCCAATCTACCGGCAAACATTTTACTTATTGGAATCTTTCTTACATATTTTCATTTTTATAGATTAAGCAGCTATCACGTATTGGGGAAAATAATGTCAAAGGAATCACTTTTAATCTTTTACGAATACTAATGTCGGATAAGTTAGCTGCTACATTTAGTTATGTTGGAGGAAAAAAGAAACGAATATTTTATAATTTACAGCTACGAAAAATTATATTTAGTGAGTAAATAATTAAATATTTGAATATATACGATATAAACAATATTTATTCATAAATAAAATTTATTTTATTTTTTATTTTTTAGGTGTTATACGAATTCGGTTTGCGGAAGCAACAGATCATTGTATTTCCGAACCAATTAAATCTTGGTTACGACATGCGAATGAACGTTATGTAAAAAAAAAACAAATAAGTTTTTACAAATTTTCTAAGTAAATGCACAATATTTATTAAATAAGTTATTAATTAATTTTTTTTAAATTAATTTTTACAGGACGGATGACACAAATGTATAAATTATTATATATGTTTCATATGATGAATATTGAAAGAGAGAAGTGATATATTAACATTCCAGAGTAGGCATATCAAGCTTATTAATATCATACAATCAAAACCAAAATGGACTAAACGAATTTGTGCGATTTGAGACATTTTATGCGTGTAGATCAACAGATTGTTCCTTGTAAAACGAAACAAATCACAAAAATATTTACTGTTATTTTTTCTATTATTTTACGTGCAAGAAAGATTTTTATATCTATTTGTACTAAATATCAGTTTTTTGCTAAATTTGTAGTCATCTGATAATTTATTGTTTTTTTCTGTGATTAGAATGTCATTAAGTTAGAATTATCGGAATTATCTAATAGAAAAACAAAATTTTAATGTTTACATCGATATGTAATGAGAATCATATTGAAGAAGATGTATATGAAGAACATGACGAAGCTGCTCCTAGTTGTGAGATAATATTTAATGTGGAATACTTGTATTTCAGAGAGGTAATTGCTAGTATTGTAAAGTTAATTTATATATCACTTACAAAAATGAAATTATCCATAATTACATTTTTTTAAATGTATTTTTATAAAAGTCAAGTGCAATTTCATTGTTTTCTAAAAATATTAATGAATCTTTATATTATAAGATATTTTCTATCAGTTAAAATATAATTGGATAGAATAATTCCTATAAATTTGTTTTAATTTTCATAAGTTTATTTGCATAAAACAAAAAAACTTACTTCTTTTTTTATTTCAAATGCAAACAAATTTACTTAAATGTTCTTATAGTTACAAGTTTACTCAGGTTGCTTTCTAGTTAGCGACAAATTGATACAAAAGTCATTTTGCCTTTATTACTTTGATTGTATAAGAAACAAAAATAGAAATACTGACTTTGATACTTACGTCGATTTGTCATTATCTGGAAAGTAATCTTAATTTGTTTACAATTACTAGTCTGTTTATTCTTACGAGAGTTAAGTACAATTTTATTTTTTATAAATTATATCACGATAGTATTCATATATTTTATATATTAGTTTAATTAGATTAATTAGTAACTAATTAAATATATTAATAACTAATAGTAACTAAAATATATTAGTAATTAATTAAATTAATTAGAGAAGTTCCTGTTAATTTATCTTACTTTTTATTTAAAATTCATATTTTAAAATTTGCATAAGTTTTTAAATACAAAGTAAAAAGGATAACGTACATTTATTTTTTTCTCTATTTTGTGAATATAAATTTAGTGTAAATGTTGAAAGCGTTCACATATTTTATATATCAGTTATGCTGTAATTTAATAGAAAAATTCTTATATACGTTTCTTTTAATTTTAGTTTAAAGTTTAACTTTAAGTTTAAGTATAATTTCAAGTTTTTTCGCATAAATTTATTTGCACAAAAAAAAACATTTTTTTTAGATTGCATTTCTTTGTTGCCAGTATTGAAAATCTATAGTATATATAAAATGAATTTTAGATTTGGCTAACTTTGACTTCCGAATTTGTGCCGCATTAATTCTTCATTTGATTCTTGTTTCGTAAACATTTCACTTCATTAGGAAAAACAACCTGATACTTTTTTCTTGATGAAGTAAACTGAAATGTTCACGAAACTTAGAAATCAAATAAAGAATTTACACGACTCAAACCCAGAGGCCAAACTTAATATTCATGTAGACTACAAAAGTCTTAAATATCAAAGAACGTGAACTATTTTCAATATTAGATTTTCAGTACTGGCAATAAATAACAGGACACAATTTTCAAAATTTGTTCCCTGAAACGTACGAAGAATATCCCTAGCATATCCCATAGAAATCCTTAGAATGTTCCACAGGATCTCCCTGGATTCTCCAGAGGCTAGTATACGGCTATCATTTACTCTTCTTCAGGACATCCAGAGGAGATCCGAGGATTAAAATAGGACATCCTCAGGATATCCTACATGTATGTCCTGGATGCCCTTTGGACGTCCTAAGGACATCCTTGTGCTGTCTGGGATGTCTTTCTCTATTAATACCGATATCTTTGGCGATAGTCGAAATCAAGGAGAAAAATTTATATTGCACGAGAGATATTGGCGATAATGTAAAAAATTTCGTCGCGCTATCATGTTTTAAGAATCATAAATATACAACTTTTAACACTTTAATGCCATAATTTCAACAATACAAAGTACGGAAAAAATGCAGTCATTGAACGACATCGGTTTCTTTAGCGGTTGCCGTGTTTTAAACCGAAGTTATCTATTATCGCCGGTGCTCTTTCTGAATAACGTATTTTAATTTATGCAAAAAATAAGTCTATATATAAATAATAAAAATATCCTAATAATGCTTTTTTCTATGACTGCAGTCGATAAGAGATTAGTCGATATAGATGCTGAATAATATTTTGGTGGTTGGTCAATGAGATTAAAAAATTATAAAATTTCCTTGTCATAATTGATTAATGCAGTGTTTCGGAACATCTGTAGTTTCTTTCCAACCATAGCGTAGCCTATATTACCTACTGCATACATGACAGTTATCTTAACCTCGCGTGTTTCTCTCTATATTTATATTTTGTGTGATCGCATTTATAGTTTCAAAATATACACAATATTTGTAAGTTTTTTAGATTTTCTAATCTTACTGAAGTGTCATTGAATAAACATTTTGTTGGTGAAAGTGTTGGGTATTATAGGAATGTACAACAAATTCTAAAAATTTTGCAACAAGGCACATTATAATTAAAAGTGAGTAATTTTATTATATTTTCATAATTTACATAATATTTTTAAGTATTGTGTTTTCATTATTAAATTGAAAAAAAGACTGAATTGTGACGATGACAGTTATATGAGTAAGATTGTTGTACAAAGGAAAATGATTTAAAGTCATATCTATTAATATTACATCATGTTTATTTTGATTTTAGCAGACGACAATAATGTATAAAATAATTTGCAAACCACACATAGATCCAGCTTGCATTGAATATCAAGAAGCAATCTATTACAAAGCACGAGAATCTTTTAAGCGAGAGTTCAATATTATAGTCTCTGCTAATAGAATCATGTGATCTGTAATGGAATGATCAACGCTTATTCATCAACTTGCAATATCTGTTGAAGCAATAATGAAGTACATCAGCGATACTGGGATTGTGCAACTACATTATGAAATAATAATATAAATATTGTGTGTTTTCTATTAAATTGAAAAAGGATTGAATTGTGGTAATAACAATTATACAGGTAAGATTATTATACAAAGAAAAATGTTTTAAATTCGTATGTATTAATATCATATCTTATCATTTATTTTTATTTTAGCAGGTAACTATAATGGATATTAATTTGGAAACCACACACAGATCCAGCGTGCACCGAATGTTAAAAAGGAATCTATTACAAAGCACGAGAATCTTTTAAGCGAGAGTTCAATATTATAGTCTCCGCTAATAGAATCTTGTGATCTGTAATGGAATGATCAACGCTTATTCATCAACTTGCAATATCTGTTGAAGCAAGAATGAAGTTCATCAGCGATACTTGGATTGTGCAACTACATTATGAAATAATAATGTAAATATTGTGTGTTTTCTATTTAATTGAAAAAAGGATTGAATTTTGGTAATAACAATTATATAGGTAAGATTATTATACAAAGGAAAATGTTTAAATTCGTATGTATTAATATCATATCTTATCATTTATTTTGATTTTAGCAGGTAACTATAATGGATATTAATTTGCAAACCACACACAGATCCAGCGTGCACCGAATGTTAAAAAGAAATCCATTACAAAGCATGAAAATCTTTTAAGCGAGATTTTCAATATTATGATCTCCGCTAATAGAATCTTGTGACCTGTAGTGGAGTGATCAACACTCATTTATATTGATAATTGAAATAATAAGAATTTTGTATTGGTGATAGTATTAGAAGATTGAAATGACATTTGTATATTGCTTATATATTTGATCTTTTTTATTTATAGTGAAATTTGCACATTGGAAATAATAAATTTGTCTATGGAGTGAATACTATTGAGATAATTTTGTAACTACATTATGAAAAAGTATGTTTAAGTTTTGTATGTTTTTACTTATTGAATTTAAAAGAAGAGACTAAATTGAATTTAAGGAAAAACAAAATCATGATGATGATAATTGCATATATAAGTATGATTCCTTTACAAAGAAGAAAATCTTAATGTCTTGCTGTCTATTAATACTATATATGTTTATTTTGATTTCAACAGGCAACAGTAATAAATGAATATTAATTGGCAAAACACGCACAGATCTAGCGTATGTCAAATACCAAGAAGAAATCCATTACAAAGCACGAGAATTTTTCGAACGGGACTTTAATATTATAGTCTCCGCTAATAGAATCTTGTTATATGTAGTGCAATGCTAATTCATTAATTGTCACTAATAGTTGAAATTATAATAACTTTGTATTGTTGATGTATTAGAATATTGAAATGATATTTGTATATTGATTTTCATTTATTGAATAAATCATGGAAAACAGTGCTTTAACATATCACACTTTTATAAAGAGCATGTTGTTTTTATATATTATTATATGTACTATATATGTGTATCTCTCTTTCATATATTATTATTGCACAAAATAAGTAATCCATTACAAAGCACGAAAAATCTTTTAAACTAGAGTTCAATATTAAAGTCTCTGTACATATAATTTTGTAATCTATAATGGAATGATCAACATTTATCTATGAACTTATATTATTCAATATTTGTTGAAGCAATAATGAAGTTTATCCTTTATAACTGAAATGGCTTTACTAGTTCAGAGTTTATCTCTTTCCAATCGTCGGATGTCGTTTTTTATAATATAGTTTTGTAATAATTAAAATTAAAATCGACTTAAAAGTAGTTTTCATCAAAAGTAATTTTGTGTTGTTAATTGTTTATATTTTTTTCATTAATTCTTTTTTACTCGTTTATTGTGTTTGAAATTTACTTGTGTATTTTAAAATAGTTGATATATAGAATGTCGTTAAAATAATCGTTTCATAAAATATAATAGTGTCGTCATATTAATCATATGATATATTATTGTAAATAGTTTTGTACTGTCGTTGTACTAGCCAATTGGTAATTTATTTCTTATACATATGTACTAGTACATTTTATGTTAAAAATAAAAGTAATGTATGCGTTAGAAAGTAAATGTACTCTTATGTATGCAATAAAATATTCATTTTTTAAATGTCGTCAAAATAGCCCTTTGACATACGCATATATATATATATATATATATATATATATATATATATATATATATATATACCAAGTATATAAATATGAAACCGGAATTTGCCCATAGATGGCCCTAGCTGTCAATGTAGTTACCATCAAACCGCGTCATTGGCGCCATTTTTTTGTTTCTGATAAAGATTTTCAACTCACAACAATACAAGTTTCATAGCATAGTTTTTAATAGCGTTGAACATGTCGAATTTTGTGCCTAAATCACAGTGCTTTGAGTGGTTTAAAAAATTCAAAAGTGGCGATTTTGACGTGAGAAACGAAGAACGTGGAAGACCACCGAAAAAGTTTGAAGACAGCGAATTGCAAACATTGTTGGATGAGGATGACGCTCAAACGCAACAACAACTCGCAAATCAATTAAACGTGACACAAGAAGCCGTCTCCATACATTTGAAAGCCATGGGAAAGATCCAGAAGATGGGAAACTGGATTCCACATGAACTGAACGAATGACAGCAGGAAAACCGAAAAATCACTTGCGAAATGCTGCTCGCCAGGTACAAAAGAAAGTCATTTCTCCATCGAATTGTGACTGGCGATGAAAAGTGGATATATTTCGAGAATCCTAAGCGTAAAAGACCATGGGTAACTCCAGGCGAACCATCGACTTCGACTGCAAGGCCAAATCGCTATGGACGGAAGACAATGCTCTGTGTTTGGTGGGATCAGAAGGGTATGATCTATTATGAGCAGCTAAAACCTGGCAAAACCGTTAATACTGAACGCTACCGACAACAAATGATCGATTTGAATCAAACTTTGCGTGAAAAACGACCAGAATATTAAAAAAGGCAACACAAAGTGATTTTGCTTCATGATAATGCACCATCATACACAGCAAAACCGATCAAGGAAACGATTGCGTTTAGTTGGGAAATACTTTCACATGCGGCTTACTCACCAGACTTGGCTCCATCCGATTATTACTTATTTGCATCGATGGGACATGCACTTGCTGAGCAGCACTTCACTTCTTATGAAAATGTACGAAAATAACTTGATGACTGGTTTGCCTCAAAGGAGCAACAGTTTTTTTGGCGTGGCATCCACAAATTGTCAGAGAGATGGGAAAAATGTATAGCTAGCAATAGGCAATACTTCGAATAAAATATTTTTTATCATTTTCATACAATAAACGTGTATTTTCTATACAAAAATTCCGGTTTCATATTTATATACCTGGTATATCATGCTCCTCGCACATTCGTTTACACGTTCATTCACGCTGCTCTCTCTGTCTCTCTGTCTCTCTCTCTCTCTCTCTCTTTCTTTGCTCATTTTTTTATTGTATTCTTTCTTTTTCATTAGTATATTCTCTTATTTATTCGATTTTTATTCTTTTTATTCTCGTCTTCCTACATAATAATAATTATTAGTTTAAGCATTAATTTATTCATTTTTATTTTATAGAATATAAATGAGATATTGTGTATTATAAATAGAAAAAGTAATTAATTATGTGTATTTTTGTATGTACATGTGTTGTATTTAATTATAGTTAAATAGAAAAAGAAAATTAATTATTGTTGTATATCTCATTTATGCTTTATAAAATAAAAATAAATAAATAAATTTATTTCATATATAAATTCATGTAGGGAGACGAGAATCGAAAGAATAAAAGTTGAGCAAATAAAAGAATATAATAATGGGAATAAACGAATAAAAGAATATAATAATGAACAAGCAAAAAGAGAGAGAGAGAGAGAGAGAGAGAGAGAGAGAGAGAGAGAGAGAGAAGCGCGAGTGAAGGAGTAAGTGAAAATGCGAGAAGCATGAAGTTAAACGTGTAACGGAGTTACTTTTCGCGAGCGCGCGCGGATGAACTCGATCGGGATCAGGGCTGGTGAAAAGGTGAGACATACGAAAAGTTTGAGTTATAATGTAGCGTATTTATTCGCCTCTTTCGGCAATGGTCTATTTACAATATATTTCGTGAAGCGGCGGATGATGCAACACGTTAGATGCAATTCGCGTTCGTTATTTGGTGCGCGATGTTCGATGTATCAAACCGCTTAAAATATTCGGCGGCGTACGGCAAGGCCGTGTTTATTTTGACGGTGCGCAAAATGCGCAAGAAACAGGGCGCAGTCTATCGACTCGTGTACGGCAAGGCCGTGTTTATTTTGACGGCGCGCGAAATGCGCAAGAAACAGGGCGCGGATGTTCGGCTCGTGTACGGCAAGGCCGTATTTATTTTGACGGCGCGTGGAATTATATCGGGTGATGTAATTACGTAGCTCGGCGCGATTATAATTGCTGGATCACGGTACAATCGTGTCGGTGCGTTCGCGTGTTTTTATCCGCGTATTCCCAGGTGGGCGGGAGGAGGCGGCCGGAGATCGAGGATCCTCGATCGGGCAGAGAACTCTCCGTCCCTGCTTCTGTACGCGGATAGAGGATGACTAGCGGGAGTTGAGAAGCCTCGACGGAGCGGCGAACTCGCCGCCCCCCGTTCCGTTTAGCGGTAGCGGTCGGATCTTAGACCGAATCTTAGGTAGCGGCGAACTCTCCGCTTTCGTCTGATAAGGTTGGACTTTCGATAGGATTTCGCAGGCGGCGAGGAGACCGAGAATGCTCGGCGGAGACTGCGAACGCGTCAATCTCACGCTCCTTCGTTTGTATGCGAGTTCTAGGATTGGTTCGCCCCCGGGTGGGGATAACGACGCGTTGCTTTCGTCGGGTAATCCTTACGGTAAACGCGTCGCTTCCCCTGGGCGAAATGACGCGGCGTTTCGGCGGGTGACGCTCGGGATCTTCCGGCAGCATTCGGCTGTGCTCGGTTTTCCGTGTAACGGCGTAACGGCGGCCGTATAACGGCCGTACGGTTGTTTATCGCAACGGCGGTAATTCGAATATTAAAAAGGGCGCTAGGCGCCTCTGCCAATGCCCGGCTGGTGTTCGCCGGGCGGCAGACTTCCGACTGGTCCTACTTGCCGGGTAACGATGGGGGTGCATCGTTACAAACGATACGCGATACGTAATAGATAGCGAGCGAGCGATTAGAAAGAGTATGATCGAGAGAGAAAAGATATTGCAATAATGTTAGTGCGTACATATATATTACTTTCTCATCAATGAAAGAAACAAAGATGGTATGATTATGTTTGTCCTTGTCATGTAAGATTGCAGTTCCGTCTAGCGCGACATCACGCAACTAATCTACTGCTCTGTTTTACTCTTGAGCCTCGATCTCGCACACACACATACGCACGAAAATTTTATTTTGCAAAATCTTTTTTATAAAGCTTCTAAACTCACTTCTCTAACAATAAGTTCACTTATACTCTTTGATGAAATGCCGAGTGCGGAGTTTACTGATTAGGCACGTGTAGATTACAAATTTGTTATATTAAGTAAATGTTGATGCAGAAGCCGATAACAAAACTGTAATTTTCTCATTTTTTTTTCACTTTTCATATGAAATCGTGAACTCCGCACTCCGTTTCTCCCCTCTATCTTCTTCTTTTCTTCTCTCTCTCTCTCTCTCTCTCTCTTTCTTTTTCCTTCTTCTTGTATTCTCGTTTGACGACCTGGGGAAGATAATAATACTATTTAAAAAACCTGCAAATTTCGAGAGCTCACTTTGATTATATAAAGAAATGAATAATTTTTTGTACTTCATACACTACATACAAAAAATATTGAGAAAGATCCGAAATAGATCAAAATTTTATGTATATTAAATTACAAATATCAGTTGTAATGATCCGCTTTCGCGAGGCGGTGACGGATAACTCGGTCGGGATCCGGGGCTCGTGAAAGGGGATATCGAGAGACGAACGAAAGTATTATTAGGTAAAATATAATTTATTGCGGATAAACGTGTGTTTGTACAGCGTGAGTGTATGTGTATAAACGATGTATGTGTGTGTGGGCGTGTAGTTGTGTGCGTGTGAGACGATAGGCGAGTGAATGCGTGCGCGAATGTACAATATAATATATGTGTATAATAAAATAGCAGAGTATCGAAAGTATACATGTAATGCGAATGGCGGTATGTGTGTGACAATAATGCAAGCGTGGGCGTGTGAGATGCGGAACGGATAGCAGTGCGGTCGTGTCGAGTGCGGTGCATCCAATGCAATGCACGTATGCGTGGCGCGGAGCGCGATTTCGGCGGTTCGATATAATATCGATTACGGATCGCGGGTCGCGATTTCGGCAGATGCCGCTAGTTATCGGGCGGTAATTTCGGTCGGGCCGGTGGGCAGTCCTTTGACGCGCCTGTATTGATTCTCGTACGTCGATCGGTGTTGCGGCAGGATCCTCCTCCTGCGCGGGTCTTAGCGCGCCGAATTAATGGCGAGTCCGGTCGCGTAAATGGCGGTCACGGAATTACTGGCGGCGCGCGTATAGCGCGTTATATTTTACTCGGGATGGTCTTTCCTCGCGGAATTCAGGAGTGAAACGGTTGACGGGAATACCCGTCAATGGCAGGGAACTCCCTACCACTGGACGATCGCCGTTGCACGTAGGTGGTCGGACTTATTTGAGGTGCCGCAAACTCTCGGAGGAGGCTGGGTACTCCCAACCCCATTTTTCTCTCTCGTTGAGCGTTGTCTAGGATCGTTTCGGATTTCCAAGCGTCTTACAGACTCTGACACGTTTGCCTAGCTGGCCCCCCCATATTGCACAAATTCAATAAAAAAATTATATAATTATGCGCTAATTATGCGCTCACCAAATCCATAAAAAGAATTTTTGCGTTCTTTTAGTTTAGCAAATTAAAAATGTTTTTTTGTGGGGGGCTGAGTGGACAGTCAGCGAGCCCCCCCCCCCCATTAATAACAATTAATTTCAAAGAACAAATACGCAGGATTTATGCGCTAATTATGCGCTATTATCTCCCGATAATTTTGATTTTTGCGCTGCAATCCTTAAGGGACTTCCCTCTTGATGCGAAGGGCGAGATCCTTATATAACTCATTCAAAATAGCGAAAATGGCTAAACTAACTATACACGACAAGTCTTCGATTTATGCGCTATCATATCGAGATGATTTTGATTTTTGCGCTACAACCCTTAAGGGACTTTCTTCTTGATGCGAAGGGCGAGATCCTTATATAACTCATTCAAAATCGCGAAAATAGCTAAACTAACTATACACGACAAGTCTTCGATTTATGCGCTATTCTGTCAAATATGATATCTTTGGTTTAGACTTGGGTTAGACTTATGCGCGCACGCATACATAAAACAAAATAAAATATTTAGATATGTTTCTTGTTTTTATTATATACTGTATATTACAATTTGTTTTGTAGGTCCCTGGTAATCTTTGTGGCTTATTCCTGCAATCATCATACACTGAGAGAGAAAAATAGTTGCAGTTATCACAATTTCACTATAATTTTTAGTTATTTTTGGGGACAACTACATTTTTATAAAAGAATTATATGTGTAAAGGTTCCAGTAATGTTAAAACGAAATGGGGAAAAGGCTAAGGAACCAGCACAGAAAATCAAATGCGAATTTAGTTTATTAAGATATAAAATCTAGCGAACGTTTCGATCCATTTTTGGATCCTCTTCAGCGCAAAAAAAATATATAAAAAGATATACATCCGTTACAATTGTTTACAAATCAATTAACGCAATTAACGCTATAAAGTTGTGCGGTACAAATGCGGAGCATGTCGAAGTCACGTTTAAAATTAAACTATACATGTCATCTGTAGGCTGTGTTCTTCAATGTTCGTATATAGTAAAGAAGTAAATACGGCAGCATAAAGCCTCCGTAAAGACAACCATTTCTTTAACGTATGCCATGGCAGAGAACATGCATATCTGAATAATTACAAAATTATTAGAGACCGAACCTACAAAGAACAATTAAAGAACTCACAAAGAGATGGATTCTTATTCCTCATTGTCACCAGATATCGCTTATTACATATCACAAATTAAAACGTAAATCATATGCTCAATATATACGAGTGCGAACGGTAATGATAGATTTAAAGAGCAAAACGAAAACACATGAATATAATGTCTATGATGTGTCTAGAGTATTGTATATAAATATAGGAACCGAAGGTCATAATTTCGGGAGCATGTCTATCGTATTGACATACGCCTCATGCATCAGGCAATCCGTATCAATTTGTAGATTTAAACTATTATTTTGTCTTTTTATAAAAACCATTTCAGATATCAAACGTTTATTATAATACGGTTCACTATCCAATATTTTAACATCGTTCCACTTAAAATCATGATCAAATTGTAATCTGTGATCAGTAATAACAGAATGAACAGAAGTATTGTATTACGTCGAATGTGATTACGATGTTCGTTGATTCTCGTTTTTAATTGTCTGCTCGTTTGACCGACATACGATGCATCACAATTATCACATTCGATTTTATAAACCACATTATTACATAATGGTTTGGGAACATGATCTTTGTGTACTTTGATGAAACGATGTAGTTTGTTTAGGCTAACGTACGAAAGTCTGACGTCCAAATCCCTAGTTATACTCCTGAATCGCTCAGAGATTGATGGGATATACGGAATTGTAAAAAATTTTTTTCCTCCCTCACTAGTGTCATCCTTATTATCAGAGAAATTATGACTATGTTTATTGTAATTACTAAATAAATACTTGAGTTTATCTCGAAGGGTCATAAATATAAAATCTAATAGGTAGTTATTGTCCAATAAAATGTTAATGATAAAATTTAAATTTCTTTGATGACAACTAGGATGGGAGAGCAAAAAAGCCCCGTCGACCAGGCCTATAATAGTACCTCTTTTTTGGCACAAAGGATGCTGTGAAAGAAAGTTAAGGTACCTGCCAGAAAATGTAGGTTTGTAAAACCAATCAAAATTCAACCGGTTATTTTTTGGAATTATAGTGATGTCCAAGAAATCAAATTTATCATTTTCACTTGTCTCCATCGTGAATTGTAATCTCGAGTGGAAAGAATTAAATACATTTTTATAGTTATTTTAACAATGCAAATTATAGCTGACTCAATACTACATTATTGTTGTCATAGCTTTAGCATGAATTCATATAACCATATACATGGTTTTATATACTATAACCTGCGATTTATATATAGTAAATCGTACTATAAATATAATGATAATGACCATAATTGAAAGATCAAAAAACTATATGCCATAATATAATAAGCGTACTTATATTAATAGTAATATTACACTTCTTATATATAATTAGGTCTACAATGTATATGGTTCTAACAGTTTCAGTTTATAATGTTTACTCAACTATAGAAAAAGTTTCTATTAACATGTTTTCTTGAGAAAGATTTGATCATTTTAATATGGTTAAAACAATTTCATAATAACTGTTTGGGATTACTATGTTGAGTATAATAAAATAATCATTCATATAGTTATTTTATTATGGAAGTAATGTGTGAGGAAGAATGTAAATATGAATAAGTTATTTTTTGATGAGTATTTATTTTATATTTACATAAAATGTATCTTTTTTTATATATTTATTTAAAAAAAAATATATTTTATTTATATATATCTATTATATATTAATATTATATATTATATTTTTTCATTACAGCATATTAAAAAGAAATTAAATAATATTGTAGTTTGTGAAACATAAATTGTGAAACATAAAAGATATTATAAAAGATAGTCTTATAAAAGATATTCTGTTTATGGAACATTATAAAACAGAAAAAAAAATTACAGAACTTAATGTACTTAAACTTAATATTAACTTAGTATCTTTTTTCATATATTTATTCTTAAAAAAAATGTATTCTATTTATATACATATATCTATATATTACAGTTTTTCATTACAGCATATTAAAAAGAACTTAAATAATATTGTAGTTTGTGAAACATAAAAGATATTATAAAAGATAGTCTTATAAAAGATATTCTGTTTATGGAACATTATAAAACAGAAATAAAAAATTACAGAACTTAATGTACTTAAACTTAATGTTTTACTTAAAAATAAGTTATAAAATAAAAAATAAAATACATACACATTAGAAAATAATCTCTTTTTTAAAATCTTTATATAAATCACTTAAGTTGTATATATATCCACTAGAAAATAATATAATATTTTTCAATAACTAATGTTACAGAATACGTTTCAATAACTAATATAATAGTTATCATCTGCTTTTTGAATTAATGTATATACTTTGAAATACTGTACACAGTCGAAATTTATGGTATCATATTTTTCCGATATATTTACAGCATAAGCTTGATAATGATTATCGAAGTATGTTGTAAACAGATATTTTATAGTAGCATAGAAATGTGACGGTGACGATAAAGATACATTTGTATTAGTTTTAAAAATATTTGCAATTTCTGCAAATAAAGGAAAGTTGTCGTTATTAATTCCTATTAAGATGATCGATCCTCTTTTAAGCATTTCTGAAACAAACACTTTTCACTTGGGTATAATTTGTAATACAATTTAACAAAACTTTTATTTGACAAACTATATAATGAATTCCTTTTTTTATGTCACATACGATAAATTACCCGATTGCAATTTTATTAATAAATTGCTTAACATTATTTGTTATTTAATTGCAATACTGTAACACGTTTATTCTACTACCCAGCAAACACACTTTTGTAACTATGTTATAACGGTTACATAATTCAGTATAACGGAATATAACAAGTAATATTACATGTAACATTCCCATTCCTTGTAATTTCCCACTCAAGGAAGCAAAAATGTTATATAGCCGTTATACATTTAATTGTAACAATTATATAATATTATATTATTGTTACATTAAGAACATAACTATTATAAAATGAAAATATAACGTCATTGTTACTGATTTGATATTTATATATTTGTTATATAATGTTACATCATAATTTTCAAATGTTTTTGAATATACATGTAATATTTATATAACAACTATATAAATATATTAAATCAGTAGCAATATTATGTTATACATTAATTTTATTACAGTTATATGTTCTTAATGCATCAATTTATATAATTGTTACAATTATATATATATATATATATATATATATATATATATATAAAGAGAGAGAGAGAGACAGTTTATATATATATATGTTATACATTTGTGTTTTAGTTTAAAAATGTGTTTATATATAAACATTAATTTTGATATAATAAATATGTGTTATTGTTTGGGTGATTTCCTATAGTTAGTATATATATATATATAGAAAGTTTATTATATATTTATTTTAGTTTAGAAATTTGTTTATATTTTTATATATATATATATATATATATATATATATAATTATCATTTATGATATAATAAAAATATGTTTCTGTGGACGCACATTATCAGGGTACACAAGATTGAGTGATTCCATAATAATTATAATAATAATGAGAAGAATAATATATAATTTAAAAGTTTTATTATTTTATCTACGAACATTATAAAATGTCCAAATAAAATTAATGACCTACCATCTATATAATAATCTTACTATAATCACTTTTCAAGTTTCGACAATAATATAAACGATTATATATTAAGTTTAATAAATAGACCAACTAAGTGACCTATTTTAATAATCTTAATACATAATCTTTTATATCATTTTCGAAGCTTGAAAAGTGATTATAGCTAAAGATTATTATACGCATATGTTTCATATATATTATACATATGTATATCATATATCTCTCAAGAAGAAAAAACCGCAGTAACTCAATAATTTTTTTAATTTCTTTTGTTGTAGAATCTGAATGTAAATAACATATAGTGCACGATGTAAACATATATATATATATATACTAAATAAAATTATAACAATGCGAGAAACAAGTTTTATGTTAAACGTTTAAGATAATTGATGTAAGAATAAAACTCGCTATAATTACGATACTATTAATCACTGTTTAGATTTAGATAGTATCTGACAAAATTTTATCTTACACAATAAATGAACAAACAATTATACAATAAATAAACAAACAATGGCCAATTAAAAAATTTTATTCGTTTTAAAAATTTATTACGTGAATAATGTTTTGCTTTCTCATAGAGGAAGCTTTGTTTTCGTGAAAAAAATTTTTTTTTTAGTTTTCGATGCCAATGTGTTCAGAATAGTCTAAAACGCCGGAAAAACACGTTTCTAAAAAATGTCCGTCCGTGTGTATTTACGTGTGTACCATATATGCACCAAAAGGGCGTGGTTGCTGTAACTTTCGCAAATTTTGAGATATTGGACTAAACTTTTATACATGAATAGAATATCATTAAAAGATGATCGGTATTGAATTTGATGAGAATTGGTGACAGGGTTCATTTTTTATGAAACTCTGAATTTTTCAGTAATGTCTGTGGACGCTCTAACTTCTGTCAAGTTTTGAGGTATCAAACTAAGGAGCGTATTCTGTAACCATTAACAATATCATTTCGTTAGATATCATTCCGCAGCTGTTTTTCGATACGTTTTGGCTGCGCAATGACATAATTTTTAACGACATCGTTAAAAATTACAGAATAGACCCCTAAATTGTTTTACATGAATAGTAGAGTATCATTAAAGGATGATTGGTATTGAATTTGGCTAGGATCTCGAGCGTTTGTATATTTTCAATTTCAATTAAACTAGATTTAACATTTCCTAGTGTCCTTCGGTTATAACGAAATATATACAAGTTCAATTCGCATATGTCGTCTATATCATATACCTAATCTTAACGAAACCTAAAAGCGCGAAATTTCTCGTTGACAATATGAGCGTAATCTCAACTGTGTTTTCTGTATCATTCCACCAAATGTGGAAATACCTTCCGCAACCATTTTTCACTAACCAGCGTGACGGCAGCTCCGCAATCTATCTCAAAGATGACTCGCCGTTTTTCCAAACAGAGAGAGACCGTAAACTTATTCCAAAAACGTGAATGCTCCAACTCATCTATTCTAATAAACCTCTTCTAAAAGTTGAGTCTGAACTTTTTTCTTGCAAGTTTTAGGCAAATGATCTTTACCGCCGCATTCATGGTATTTAATGTGCCGAGGAAGAGTACAATCGGATGTCAGATGATTCTGTCCACACCTATAACAAGAAACATTATTGATTTTCGAATTTTGTCATAATTATGCTTATAAGTCCCGTTAAACGAGTTTATCTTTTTCCCATATTTGTGATTTTTTTGCTGTCCCATCGGTTTGAACTTTTTATCCGATCTTTTTTTCGATACTTTGGCACTCGATCCCACAAAACTCACCACGATCGCTGAATCTGTTTTCAACTCGTACATACCCTTTTCCGCCAGCTTCATGCCGCTGATTCCATCATCAGGTTTGCTGTCTCCAGTAATCGACCTTGGATCCGTTGATTTCGCAATCCGAATTAAATTCTAAGTTCTAGACGAATTAAATTCTAAGTTCTTTCTAATGCGCAGAACTCACCAAACGAAAGATCGCAACGTACTCGTCTCTCTGTGCTCGCGCTCCTTGTGCTTACGTGTACATATACTGGGTGTAACAGAGCGTCTGTATCAGTAGTTTTTTGAGGAAACAACGCATTTTCGTGAAAAATGTTTCATGCAAAATTTGTAGAGCTCTAAGTGGCGCATTATATAATAATATTAGTATGACCTAGAATAGCACTGTCAAGGTCATATAAAACTCACTTTAAATTTTTTAAACGAAACCCCCTATTTTTCATTACATATTCTTATAGCTTACATCGACAGCTTTACAAAACACTATAGTAAGAAATTTTTTCATTAAGTACTTTTTGAGTTATTTTATATTTTAATCTGACATATTTTGATATAAAAAATTAAATATTTCGTAAAATATTTAGTTTTCGATAATCTTACCGTAATACTTTTATGTACAGAATAATGAGACAAATTAACTGATGCAAAAAAGCTGTGAGATAAGCTACAAGAACATGCGATAAAAAAAGAGGTTTTCATTTGAAAAATCAAAGTTGACTTTGAATTGACCCTCAAGGTCAAGTTCAAGGTCAAGTTCAAGGTCACCATTCGATAGAGCATACTCGATCTACTTAAAAAATGTTTCCGATTTTTGATAAAAGCCATTTATTTATTTTCATTTTAGAAGGGGTGTACGGATGAACTGGAACACTCTGTATATATCGGCACTCCTAATGACGACGTCCAATTTATACAAATCATCGCTTGCCACTCGGCCACGAGTATTCTGGAATGCGCGATCTATATTTTATATAAGTAAACGCGCATTACTTAAAGCTGATACGTAACAGACGGATATATGCGCACATTGAATAACTCCGATAAATTTCGATGGATCTGAATAAAATTTTGTATCCTAAGTAAAGTTAGGTTCTTTTTTGACGTATGGTTTTAGAGATGCGCGATATCAAAATTACGACTCCGGATTCGGAATCAACAACCACAAAAACGATTATACCGATTTTTGAAACGTAATCGATCTTACCAATTTTGGTACAGAAAATGGCTCAAGCACGGAAAAAAAATTTTCGCTACCATAGCTAATCATGGTTTCCAAAATAAAACTCTAAACTGCAGCAAAAAGGTTTGCGGTTGGACCTAATAAATAGGTGTCACAGCGCTAAGATGTTTGTTGCCCATTTATTATGACTGAAATCTAATTACCATACGCAGTTTTTATCTAATTTCTTTTCCGTGAGTGTTTACCGGTTTAACTAGTTTTCCTTTCAAGATATGACACTTTTATTATTAATACGTTCTTATTTTTAGCTGGACGAAGTACAGTATAGTCTGGCTATAATTACAGGCTTCAGATCTTTATAGCTCGCAAAGATTTGTTTTACTGATACATGTATCTGCTTAGGCTTAAAAATATTTGCAATTTTATTTTAAACATATAGTGAGTAGTGTTTCAACTAATTATCGCATCAAGTGAATCTCTTAGATAATCGATTTGTATAAAATAAAAATTTTATAACATTTTATTGTAAAATCTATTGTATTTTACATATTATTGCTATGTAAAGATACAAAGTTGCTTTGTAATAAGCCGTAGCTGCTTAATGAAGCATTCATAAACTCCGTCATAAATAAAGAATCATTTTAAAAATTTTTATCCGATTCTTATCAAAATTATTACCTCATTATATAATGTCTTTATATAATATACAATTTATATAATTATCGCGATTGGTATCGCGAAAGCGTTTCTCTCTTCGTTTTTGTTGTTTATTTAATAGTTAAAAATTTCCGTAAAAATAATATAATATACATCTAATAAAATTATAATAATCAAACCAAAAGCTAACAACTTTTGATATTTGAAGAAACTTATGTAAAAATCGCGGGCATACACTAATTATACTATTATTAAACATATTGTTCAGATTTTGTAATAACTAGAACACAGGCGCGCGCTACGCGCGCGCTTTTTACCATAATAAATAACAGACACACATGCACGCACGCACGCACACGCAAATACACACACATACATATACATATGCATACGTACATACATATATGCATATATACATACATACTTATGTACATGCGTACATAGGTACATTAGGTACATTAGGTACATTAGGTACATATCTACATACATACGTATATACGTGCATATGTGTATACGTGTATACGTGTACAGATATATTATGTAGAATACACACACACACACACACACACGCACGCACGCACGCACGCACGCACGCACGCACGCGCACACGCACGCGCGCACACACACACACACACACACAATATTCATATTTATATATGCATACACCCTCTATATATATATATATATATATTTCTTGTTCTGATTCTTTTTGATCTCCGTTACATTCATAAATAATCGAATATATTTATTGACTACATTCGAATATATTATTTGACTACATTCAGAGTAACAAATATTGATCAAACTTTTTGTCTCTTGAATTTTGCAATTTACACAAAAACCTAACGAAATTACAAATGTTTATTATTTTGAATTTGTTGTATTCAACGGTACGAAATTGAAAAGTGAGAAGTGGAAAACTACGCGAAGAAACATGGAAAATAAAGAAAATAAAGATTTGCAAGAGAATGCAGAAAATTTATTAATCTCTAATGATGTGTTTGAAAAGAAAGAATATGAAGATTTGCAAAACAATGCAGAAAGCTTATTAACTCCTAATGATGTGTTGAATAATATACAAATTTACGATTCAACTGTGTAAGTAAATGTCAAATTCATTTTTATTAAAAGCAAAAAATTAATAATTATAATTTTATTTATCAACAAAAATATGGGTTTGATTGAAGTGATAACATACAATAAAATTAATTATTAATATAATTATTAATATAATTATTAATTAATGTACAATTTCGAAAAAATTTAGATCTATGTCTTAACGATTTTTTAGGGCAGAGTATTACGGTTATTTTCATTTTTTTAATAAATTTTTCTCATGTTTTCTATAAATGTTTTTTTTCTAAACCAAATTTCTAATTTGGCAAAAATGTTACGTAATTAACATATATACATATTTATAATCTCTTCTTAAACTTTTAACATTAAATAACTAAAAATTAAGTCTCTCAAATTATTTTTTTGATAAATTGTAAATTACCTTGAATTAATCGTAAACTTTTATTACTGAAAATATACCTATATAAATCTTATTTAACAATAAAGTCTTTAAATAAAGTACAATATATTTTAATATATTAATTTACGCGCGAACAAATTAAAATATTTCCCAAAATTTTAAAGAGTTAATAATCATTGTTATTTTAAGTATCTATTATATTATCAATGTGCTCTTATTGAAATATTAAGCTCACGAAGGACCCTATTAAAAAAAAATTATAATTTGCTCATACAACTTTTATCTGAAACCTTTTTTTTTGTGAAATGTATTGTTTATGAGAAATATTTGATCGTTTACATATTTTTAAACCACCTTGTATAATTATTTTTATAAACCTGTCTCCTTTCTTATATCAATTTCTTTTTATTATTTAGAGTGTCTTAACTATCGAATGTTTTATATATAATTGTGAAAAAAAATTATTTTTATTAATTCTATATTATTTTTATTTATTCTATATTACAATATATAGTAAAATAATCGGCTATGTTGATGGTATTGAGTCTCCACGCCTAGTCGGAAATAAACAATATAAGTTTTTTAAATTCTACTTGAATAATAATAATGGAAAAAGAGTTCAAGTCGTTGTATGGAACGAAGACATCGATCATGTAGAACATCTTATATTATCGAATCATATAAGTGCCCTTATCTTTTTTCTTTATAATTCTATAAATATATAATAATAAAAGAATAAAATAAATAATATCTTATAATATCTTATAATAATATTTTATATCTTATTAATAATATCTTATTTAGTTTATCTTTAATATATATTCTTTAAAAACTAACGTATATATATATGTAATGTATTAAAAATATTTAATATAAGATACATATGTATAGATTATACATTTAGATGATGTTCAAGCCAGAACACCAAAAATTGCAAATTTTAACAACGGGAATGTTTCATACGAATTATTAATTCGTAACAACACTGTTGTTACGAACTTGGGTAAATTCGAACCAATTTGCACATTAAATGATAAACCTATATTAACAAAATTACGTGAAATATTAAATACATCCGGTCGCGTTAGTAAGTTCTCTTATATATATTAAATATATATTTATATAGATATCTTCATAGTCATGTTAATGATGATATTTCTATCCATATTAAATACATTTTCTATATATTTGTTGATGAAAAACCGTTTTATTCAAATTTATTTTTTAATTAGAATTAGAAGATAATCATAGCAGGATATATAGTAATTTATTCTTTTTATTTTTTTTTGTTTTCTTTTAAATTAAACAATTCTTTTTTATTCAAAATATTTTTTCTATTTATAAAATTAAAAAGTTTTTCTATTTTTAAATTAAAAAGTCTTTCAGTGATTTTTATTTTAAAAGCTTTATTATATATAAAATTAAATATTTTGTAGTATTGGAAGAGTTTGTCTGAATTTGAATTTTTTCATACCTAACAGTTGCATTGTGCGTTTCCGCGCATGCGAATTTTTTGAATCTTGTATAATGTTGACAACAATGAATGTTGTTTTTTATTAACTCTACTGCACGCTGAACACATAAAATTATCTTTATTAAATTTGAGTATTTCATTTGAATGTTCACTGTGTAAACAAATTCTGAGAAAACACTTATCGAATTTTGTCACACAAAGGATTGTCACCGTAAGATGAATTTAGCAACCGTGCATGACAATGATATTGAAAGATTTAGATAAATAAAAATCGCTTTCTCACTCTTCAAAGCAACGGCATATTATTATTATTATTATAAGCAATGTTTTATTTTTTACGAGTAATTAAACTCGTATTACAGGTACACAGAAAATCTTTGAAAATTATTGATTATATAACAAGATTCATTATAACTCTTTAATTAAACGGCTAATTGCAAAATTTATATATTTATACATAGTATATAAAATTTATCTTCCATACATTCTCATAATTCTTCGGAAGCTTAGTATTAATATGACAAATTAAAATGCATGGAATTATTATCATACACATTTATTAACTACAAGGAACCCAGACAGCACAAAACATCCTCAGGATCATCCTGAATATGTCCAGGACGGTTCAGGACATTTGTAGGATGTTTTAAGATATTATTATAAATATATTTATAAAAATTTAATATGCATACATAATTATTTTTAGTTGTGTCGGCTATTTAATATAATTTAGAAATCTTAAGTATTATAATAAGTATTAATGTCCTATAAATGTCCACTGGATAACCCCTGGATGTCCGTAGGATATATCTGCCTTGTCTATTATATTGGATGTCTTTTGGATTTCCAGAGGATATATACATGTGCAATTAATTGTTAACGTTAATTTCGTTTAATATTAATAATTGAATTTGATGCGCACATTTTCATATATCCAAAATTATTATTTATTTAATATTTCATGAGAAATGTTACTGTTCGCAACATTCCAAAAACTTCACAAACAATAGTATTCAACCGCTAGTTCGTTTGTTTACCGCTATGCGACATGCGAACTCGTATTTGAGATTTGGTCATGAGAATTATATAAAGCTTGCAAAGAGCAACTGACAGGAAATTACAAATGTAATTATTTTCTATCAGTTCAATTTCTGATGCAATCCCAACATAGGGAATTCAGATATTGGATTGTTTAGACAATATTACACAACTCAAACCCAGGAGCCAAACCTAAAATATTTATGTACAGCTCGAAAGCCTCAAATATTAAAGAACAGTGAACTATTTTTAATATTAGATTTTTAATATTGGCAGTAAATAACAAAACATAATTTTAATTTATATTTAAATTTTAAAATTTGCTCCTTGAAACATACGAAAAATATCCCTAACATACCCTATAAAAATCCTTAAGATGTTCCACAGGATCTCCCTGGATTCTCCAGAGGTTAATATACGGCTATCATTTACTCTTCCTCAGGACATCCAGAGGAGATCTGAGGATTACAATGGGATATCCTGAGGATATCCTACATATATGTCCTGGATGCCCTTTGGACGTCCTAAGGACATCCTTGTGCTGTCTGGGAAACCAACAATACTTATTAATCATAATGTACAATGGATAAAAAAATTGTTTACTTACTGATATAATATTTTAATAACTGAAAGTTATTCCAATGTAGAATTATTGAAAGCTAAATATGAAATATTGTTTATAAGTTTTAATAAGTTCCACGTTTACCTTTTATGCGAATTAATGATGCTATGAAAAAGATTTAACATATTTTACACACACTCAAACATTTCATGTATATATACATAGAATTACAAGAAAAATTGTCAAAATTATTTTTTTATTTTAATAAAACAACGATAGTTTGCTATAAAAAATATTGCAGCATAATTATATTGGTATATATATAGTTATTGGGAAATATTAATAAAATTGTTATGAATAATTCTATAATATTTAGTTATAATAATTATGATGATTTTAACAATTATAATTATTGGAAAATACAATTTTTTTATTGTTTTTAATGTAAAATAACAAATTTGAAGCAATATATGCGTGTGTGTGTGTGTGTGTGTGTGTGTGTGTGTGTGTGTGTGTGTGTGTGTGTGTGTGTGTGTGTGTGTGTGTGTGTGTGTGTGTGTGTGTAAAATATACAGATATATAATGATGTACATAAAAAAAACCCATATTTCTCCGTATTTTTTAATTTTCTTCATCAGCGCCGAAACCTAAGAAATCATGTATGCACCAAACCATCTTGTTGGGTAAAATTCTGAAATCAAAATATTTTTATTATAGAGAATATATACAAACAGAAATAATATAATCGTAGTATAATAGCATTTACATTTATTAGTGATTTATGAATCGCTTTGCACAACTTATTAACATATGTAGTGATTATTTGAAAATATATAATATTATGCGTATTTAATGATAGAATTTTTATTTGCGCGATTTACCTCTTTAAATATAATATCGGCAGCCAACCTGAAGGTATACTTCTTTCTTTGAAATTTTGTCTTTGCGCATCGATTATTAGTGAAGCTGCTTTCTGCGGTGAAATTCCTCCTGTTATACTCGGAAATCTATTATTGACAAATAAAATAAAATTATCTATCACCAATAATTATAAAAATATCTTATTACTTTAATGTATAATATTTTTGATGTGTGTGAATAATGTAAGATCTATTATACAATAAAAGACACGTTTTTTATACGCTAATTTATAAAATGTATGAATAAAATTATAACTTTATAAATTTACACACTATCGCTACTACGAAATATTAATTACAATTCGTCAATTTTATATCAGTATGTAAACATACCTCATTTTTGGCTTTTTGACAATTCCAGTAAGTACTAGAGCCGGATAAACGGTAGTGAATTTAATCAAAGATTTACCTTTGCTATATGTACGTAATTCATCGTTAACAGCTTCCATAAGTACTGTAACACATGAAGACAATATTATAAAACATGATTTGCAATTATATCTTTTTTATACTTTGAATATAATGTTTGTCGATTTACATTAAATATTAATAATCATATGCTTTACACACGTAAGATTATAATAAGATTAAATTACCTTTGATCGCGGATTTTGTGGGGCAATAAACCGTACCATGCGTAACGCCCTGATATGCTACTATTGATGAGACCGCCACAACGTGACCGCGATTCTTTTCGATCATATTTGGTAGAAACGCTTGCAACATCTAAAAGTGATTCTGTTTTATTTGAGAATAATTTGTGGAGGCTTATTACGAACATATATGTGCGTGTGTATGTATATGTGTAGTCTCTTAAATTTATTTCAATTTCAAATATAAACTAATTTTCAAGGTGTATCTTTTTTTTTTATAAATAATGCAAATTACATTGCCAATTATTTTATATACATATATCTCATAGCTGCTATGCATGTTTATTTCAAATATGTTACTTACCCAATAATGCGATATTAAATTGATATTTATAACTCGTGTAATTTCATCGGCGCTTTGATTTATGAGTCTTTTAGCAATCCCTATACCGGCATTGTTGACTAAAATAGTAACGTCGCCGACTTCTTTTCTTACTTTTTCAACTACTTTAAAGACTTCTTTTCTATCTGCTACGTTGCATCTATAAAAATACCGATCAAGTTTTTAATCAGCGTTGACAATAATTAGATATGTGTGATTAATTGTACGCGCATAAACTATTCGAATCGCTTTTTATTCTATGAGATCGAGCAACATTGATTTACTTATATGCGTATATATTGTTTTTTCCCATCATTTTAATCTCGTTCATCGTTCGGTTGTTGGTTTCTTCATTGATATCCCAACATACCACTGTCGCTCCTAACGTTGCATAACCAATCGCTAATTCCTTCCCGATACCGTGGCCCGCACCTGTTATCTGTCGTAATATATGTATTAAATACCAAGCCGCATTGCGTGAATTATATATTATTATAAATTTTATAGTTTACAAATTTTTACCCAATTTATATAAAAAGTAAATAATTAATAATTTGTTTATCAAACAATGGTTAGATTTTAAAATAAACAAAAGAAAGATACAACAAATCTTGTTTTATTTTTAATTCTTTTTTGTTTGGGTGAGAAAAAATTTGATGATAAACTGGCTCTATACTCTGTCCAGCGAGAGAATAACCTCGGATCAGACGAAAATTTGTTCGTTTCGCGCAGGTCTCCTTCCACAGAACGCCCAGAGAGCTCCCACCACATCATCATATTGCTCGTGCAACTTGCCAGTGCTAGCAACAAAGTTCCTCCCGACTGTGTAATTTAAATATATTACAACTCTTGCTCTTGTAGTTGCGTGTCATATTATTCCTTATTTTAATTTCATATAGCGTGTAAGATTTCGATTTTATATCACATTGAAATTAATCGAGATTATTTCATCCATTTAATTTTCTAAACTGACATGATAATCCCGAACCCGAGGAAGCCGTATCTACGTATACGGTACTAAGTACCTCGCCATGTTCTCCCCATTTTGCCTGCCTATGCGCGGACCGAGATTATTCTCTCGCTGGACGGAGTATAAATGGTTTTAAAAGAATATCTGAAACCCGTGCAACATAAGAAAACGTTTGTAACTTGTTATTTATGGATTAATTCAGTGCTCGGAATTAGATCCCGATGTGAAGTTAGCACCTCAAATTCAAAAATCGAAAGTTTTATCAAGAGTTCTATTTGCACTTTAAATAGTTCTATAGTTTCTTATAGATTTTAAATATAGTTTCGGCGAAAAACCTAAAAAGATTGCATTTTGAAAATATGAGGTGCCAACTTCCCGTGGCACCACAAAATGCGAAAAATGTCATTTAAATCATCGTATCTTATAGTTCTCTCAAAGAGTTCTCCAGTTCCTGATAAGTTCTAACAAAAGTTCTGGCCTCTAAATATTTTTAAACAATTTTTTAATCTCAGAGCTGACACCTCATCTTCCGTTAAAAGCGGCCAGAACTTTTACATTTTTGATTTTACAGCTTCGAACCTTAAAAATAATCGATAGAACTCGTAGAGGTGCAAATAGAACTCTCAATAGAACTCGAAAAAAATTTTATCCTCTCGAGACTTAGAAATTTTTTACGAATTAGCACCTTATTTCCTATAGAATTATGAGATGCTGATTATTTTCGTGGCTTTTTTGACAGTTTCCGACAGTTCTCGCATAGTCCCAATTTTGATAGGTTTTAGCAATAGTTCCGGTCTTTAAATATTTTTAAACAATTTTTGAATCTTAGAGCTGGCACTTTATCTTCCGCTAAAACTCGGAATTCTAATGACAGTCTTGTTTGGACCCCGAAGAATTCTATTAATTATTATTAACATCCGAAGCTGTAAAACCAAAGATAAAAAAGTTCTGGCCACTTTTAGTTATTGCTTTTAGAAAATTTCTAAAATTTTTTTTGGTGTTTCAGAGTTCTGTTGACAGTTCTATTTGCACCCCAAAGAATTCAATCGATTATTATTAATATCCGAAGCTGTAAAACCAAAGATGAGAAAGTTCTGGCCACTTTTAGCGGAAGATGTGGAAGCTCTAAGATTCAAAAATTGTTTAAAATATTTAAAGATTGGAAGAATTGCTAAAACCTATCAAAAACTGTAGAACTCTTCGAGAATTAGATAAGATAATACATCTTTTCTATATCTATACATATATTATGAATTCCGTACGCACCAAAACAATTTCATCAGCTACGCTCTTTCTTGTTGTAGGAATAAATATCGTGAATATGCTCTCGCAAATGAAATATAAAACTTTCAAAATAAGAAATAGTATTTCTGCCAGAAGGAGCATGCTATCATATATTTTCATCATAATTATCTGAAAAAATAATAAAATTATTTCGAGAACTTGCTACGAATTTTCGCTTGATGTTTTTTCTGGCTGGTTTGGTAGCTACACATATCGTTTCCCGAGGCAGTTAGTACAACTTTATCAGAAGGCTTGTCAAGATATGATTGATGTTATTGGAAATAACTCAGCGTTTATTCTTGTTTGGCAATATTTTAATAATTATAGTTCCGTGATAATTAATCGCACGACAGCAGAAAAGCGAGTTGTATTAGGCTTCGATTCGGCGATTAAAATTCACAAGGCTGCAAGACCGATTCTCAATACAATTCTTAATCTGAATAGACCGGTGGACTTGTAACAAGTGAAAATGAAGTCGAGAGCGAACGGCGTGATTATCATCAGGATAATTGAGAATTTTTATACGATTCGAAAAAGAGATCGTGTCAGATTTTGATTTTTCGCAGATGTCGATCACGCGACGTATCGAAATGAGATACACGAGTGAGGGTCGATACATATTACGCTAATTGCTCGTTCGCAGAGATTCGCGTTCCAATATACGTCTGCCTAGCTAGCCCCCCATGTTACAGAAATTTAATAAAAAAATTATATAATTATGCGCTAATTATGCGCTCATCAAATTCATAAAAAAAAATTTTGCGCTCTTTCAGCAAAAAAGAAATCTTTTTTGTGGGAGGGGGGGCTCTGAGTGGACAGCCAGCGAGCCCCCTCCCCACCTATTAATAACAAATAATTTCGAAAAACAAATACGCAAGATTTATGCGCTAATTATGCGCTATTATATCCAGATGATTTTGATTTTTCCGCTGCAAACCTTAAGGGACTTCTTTCTTAAAGCAAAGGGCGAGATTATCATATAACTCGTTTAAAATCACAAAAGTGGGTAAATTAACTATACACGATAAGTCTTCGATCTATGCACTATCCTGTCGAGATGATTTTAATTTTTGCATTGCAAATAAAATAATTTGATTTTTGATTAACAAGGGGAGGGCCAAGTCGTGCACACACGGATTTTGCTCAACTTTAAATATGTTTTAGTACTAACCCCCCACTAATTCATGGACAAGTGGCACGACGCAATACTCAAGCATTCGCGAGAAATTTGCATTAAAAATTTGTCGTGCGCTTTCTATACCGAATTAGCGAAAGAAGTTAGCAGATAGCAGCGTAGAGGATAAGGCGGCGGCTTAGAACGCTGCCTGTTGCACGTTCGAGTCCTGACTTTACCAATTTTTTTTTTTATTTTTACAAAATATTGCAACAAGTGAACGCATATGGAGTAAAAAAATTATTATTTAATAATTATTGTATTAAATTTAATGCTAATACTTTAAATATAATATTTTATACTCGCATACTTTAACGCCTGTAACGATACGAATAATATCGGTTCGCAATACAATTAAAGACTCCATAATCTTTTTTTTTTAAATTCTGCCTAAATTCTTTCTAAAAATGACCGGTCAGTGCTTTTGTACTACTATGGAAGTTTTTCTGTTGCCGAAAACTCGATTATGAGGCAGTTGTATCTGTTACCTGCGGAAACCGTTATTTTCTATCTGGTAGAGGGGAGTAGAGACACAGGTATTTAATGTAAATGATGTCTGCTTCTCTCTAACAAATTTGAAAAAACCATGCACTTGTAAAGATGTAAGCTTTACAAAAATTTGTACACCCAAAGAGGATTCCGAAGAGAATTCCGATATATAAAAATAAAACTATTTAAAAATGATTATGGAGTCTTTAATTGTATTGCGAACCGATATTATTCGTATGGTTACAGGCGTTAAAGTATGCGAGTATAAAATATTATATTTAAAGTATTAACATTAAATTTAATAATTATTAAATAATAATTTTTTTACTCCATATGCGTTCACTTGTTGCAATATTTTGTAAAAATTAAAAAAAAAATTGGTAAAGTCAGGACTCGAATGTGCAACGGGTAGCGTTCTAAGCCGTCGCTTATCCTCTGCGCCACGCTGCTATCTGCTAACCTCTTCCGCTAATTCGGTATAGAAAGCGCATGACAAATTTTTAATGCAAATTTCTTACGAATGCTTAAGTATTACGTCGTGCCACTTGTCCATAAATTAGTGGGGGGTTAGTACTAAAACATATTTAAAGTTGAGCGAAAACCGTGTGTGCACGAATTGGCGCTCCCCTTGTTAGACTTATGCGCGCGTGTGTGGGAAAATAGAGGCAGGAATATAACACACTGTTTTATATAATTACACCTTTTATATCAGCTTATTCTTTACATGACTTTGCGTGCACAACGTAACGAAAAGACTAGTGCAACCGCGAGAGAAAAAGGAAACTAAACGTTTTAGTCAATACAGTCAAACGATAGATAGCGCAAGGATGCCGTTTTTACATCATTTTCAATAGCGTGCATACATAAAACAAAAGAAAATATTTAGATGTGTTTCTTGTTTTTATTATATATACTTTATATATATATATATATATATATATATATATATATATATATATATATATATATACATATACTGAATATATTGTATATTATACTTCCGCGATTTTAAACGAGTTATATATGTAATACATTCTTCTCCGACTTTTGGTATTATTTTCTACAACTTGATTTTATCAGTCTGATACTGGGCATGTTTAATTACATACATTTTTCCATTTCACACCAAAAGTTCGTTAAATGAAGTGATTCTTACGACTATTTAATAATTATATAAAAATAAAGGAATATATAAACGTCATCTTTACTGTTTATATTTATATTTATATTTATATTTGTTTATATTTATTACTGTTTATTTTCATAGCTCTTGAGAAAATAGTTTTTTTTTAATTCTTTATAATTTTTCAAATTTTTATTTTTTGTAAATACGATAAGATTAATTTTATTTACCTGATTTTAATCGCCGTCCAAAACTCTCGTGATATACGAATTTTCTTCCAATCTGATGATTGAATGCCACTCGAAAAATAGGCAATACACTGTTTCCAAAATATTTATATGTGTATCTTGCAGAGATAGTTGGTGCCAAAATTTAGCTAACATAAGATTCGCAGTTGCAAACGAAGCAAGAGACCTTCAATAGCGAAAAGCAAAGACTAAGTTATCGGAGATGACTTTGATAGTGATCTGCAACAGATTGCGCGTGTTCGCTGCTTTTATCATCTTATTATGCGGTTTTCAAGCGACGCTAAGTATATAAAAAAAACGATTCGGTCAACGGTTTGCCTATGTTGCCTATGTACAGGGGCCGCGACGCTACCAAGTAGCTTATCCGGAGTTTTACGTCTAATAAACTTTCGATTAAAATTCTTCAGGAACCAAGCCGTTAATCAAAAATCTAACGGCACTTTTCTTATACAATGTGGATGCAAGCTTTCGATTGCGACCAGTTTGAATAAGATTAGTGCAGTCAATCCTGAGGAATGATAATCGTACCAGAAATGTGACATTTTTCGTTCTTCTTCATTATTATAATAATAAGGTAAGTTTCAGACTCTCACGTACGTATGCTCGCACGCACACACGCAAAACGATTTCGTCCCTCAAGGCGCGTTTGCAGCGCTCATGTACGATTATTCGCTTGAGTGTGCAAATACGCCTTGAGAGACAATGTGTATGTGCGTGCATACGTATACTATATATGATACGTTTCAAGCAGCATCGCGACGTCAAGATATAATAACGTTATAAATAAGGTTAATGTTCGCGATGTCAAGATATAATAACATTATAAGGTTAATGTTATATTTGAATCTGCTGCAGAAAATATATTTGGTCCTATCGAGTAAGTAGATTGAAATTTTGTATACAGGGTGGTCCTCGTAACGGTCGCCACGATTTTTAAGGCACTTACAATAATCTGACATAAAAAAGTTTCAAACAAAAGTTGTGTGGCTTCAAGGGGGCCATAAGATGGTGACAATGATTTGATCTTGGAAAATTATTTGAAGGTCATGTGAAGGTCAACTTTAAAATCTTAAATAGAAACTCCCATTTTTTATTTAGTATTCTTGTAGCTGACATCGAGAGCTTTCCAAAACACTATAACAAAGTATTTTTTTATTAAGTACTTTTTGAGTTATTTTATATTTTAATCTGACATATTTTGATATAAAAAATTAAATATCTCGTAAAATATTTAGTTTTTGATAATCTTATCGTAATACTTCTATGTACAGAATAATACGACAAATCAATTAGTATAAAAAAAAATTGTTTTTAAAAAAATTATTTACAATGTATTTTTTTAAACAATTATTTGTTTCTTTTTGCCACTAATTAATTTGTCTTATTATTCTGTACATAGAAGTATTACGGTAAAATTATCGAAAACTGAATATTTTACGAAATATTTTATTTTTTATATCAAAATATGTCAGATTAAAATATAAAATAACTCAAAAAGTACTTAATAAAAAAATACTTTGTTATAGTGTTTTAGAAAGTTCTCGATGTCAGCTACTTTTGTTTCTGTCGTTTAATTGTTAAAAATTTCAGTTAAAAATAATAAAATATAATATAAAATACATTTAATAAAATTATAATAATTAGATCAAGATAACTTGCAGCATTTGAGAAAAGTTATATGTAAGAATAACGCGTTCACTCTCATTTTGATATTATTAAATATTGTTTAGATTTTGCAATAAAATATTATAAAATTTTTATTTTATACGAATACTGCCGATTATCTAAGAGATTCACTTGATGCGATAATTAGTTGAAACACCACTCACTATATGTTTAAAATGAAATTGCAAATATTTTTAAGCCTAAGTAGATACATGTGTCAGTAAAACAAATCTTTGCGAACTGATCATGAAAATCTGAGGCCTGTATTTATAGCCAATCTGTACTGTACTTTGTCCACCTAAAGATATAAACGTATTAAAAATAAGAGCGTCATATCTTTAAAGGAAAACTAGTTAAACAGGAAACACTCACGGAAAAGAAATTAGATAAAAACTGCGTATGGTAATTAGATTTCAGTCATAATAAATGGGCAACAAACATCTTAGCGCTGTGACACCTATTTATTAGGTCCAACCGCAAACCGTTTTGCTGCAGTTTAGAGTTTTATTTTGGAAATCATGATTAGCTATTGTAGCGAAAATTTTTTTTTCGTGCTTGAGCCATTTTCTGTACCAAAATTGGTAAGATCGATTACGTTTCAAAAATCGGTATAATCATTTTTGTGGTTGTTGATTTCGAAACCGGAGTCGTAATTTTGATATCGCGCACCTCTAAAACCATACGTCCAAAAAGAATCTAATTTTATTTAGGATACAAAATTTTATTCAGATCCATCGAAATTTATCGGAGTTATTCAATGTGCGCATATATCCGTCTGTTACGTATCAATTTTAAGTAATGCGCGTTTTCTTATATAAAGTATAGATCGCGCATTCCAGAATACTCGTGGCCGAGTGGCAAGCGATGATTTGTATAAATTGGACGTCGTCATTAGGAGAGCCGATATATACAGAGTGTCCCAGTCCATCCGTACACCCCTTCTAAAATGAAAATAAATAAATGGCTTTTATCAAAAATCGCAAACATTTTTTAAGTAAATCGAGTATGCTCTATCGAATGGTGACCTTGAACTTGACCTTGAACTTGACCTTGAGGTCAATTCAAGGTCAACTTTGATTTTTCAAATGAAAACCCCTTTTTTTATCGCATGTTCTTGTAGCTTATCTCACAGCTTTTTTGCATTAGTTTATTTGTCTCATTATTCTGTACATAAAAGTATTACGGTAAGATTATCGAAAACTAAATATTTTATGAGATATTTAATTTTTTATATCAAAATATGTCAGATTATAAAATATAAAATAACTCAAAAAGTACTTAATGACTCTTTTTAAGAAATCTTTTTACAAACAAAAATCTTTTTGTGAAACACAAAATTCCTAAATCTGACTAAATTGTAATATCTACAGATAATTAAATTTCTTTTATTACCTTTAAATCATTTGGATGACGGATAGCCACACTATACATGAAAAAAATCCGGAATTAAAAAATGGGATAATACTTATTTGATAGATTACACATCAATTTCCATTGTTCCTCTGAAAAATATATTATAAATATCCATACAAAAGTTTTAGTGGGATTAATTTTATTGTTATTTCATCACATCTTTACTCAAATACGTTGAAAATAGACAAATAATAATTGTGATAATGATTTGCAAATGGATATTGCCAAGAGAAAAGTCTTAGCTTTGTAAGATATGTAATTTGCATACATTTAATAGGTATACTACGTTCTAGATCATAAGTTTTTATGAATTTAATTTTTACTTGTATGTATGCATGAATAACGAGTCATCTATCAATTAATGTAAATAGATTAGAAATTTTATATTGGCCTGCTGAAATATATGCCTGTGATGCATTTCCAGCAATCGAATGGCCCGGTGGTCCTGGTAAAAGATTAACCAGTCGTCCGTTTCTTCCATAATGTACGTAATAATAATATACCAATAAAATAAACATTGATGCCAGCAATATAGTGATAAACATCGTTTCTTAATGTTCTGGACCGTTTTATTGATCTGGATCTTCTTCAGCTTACTATTATGTTACTGATACTAGAGTACATGTTACAAAAATCAAGAGACGCGATAGTGTCTTGCGCTAAGTCATGCGAAGCAAAGATCACGCACAGCAATAGCGAGACATACCGCGTATTTATACGCGAGTCGAAATCAAGAATATCTAAGATTATCAGTTCTCAATAACCCCTGAACGGATCGAGTTTTTACTAGTTCTTATTAGTTCTTATATATATATAATCAATAGCTTGAGTTTGATTTATATAAAGAAAATATGTTTATTTTTGCTCTACATGTTTTATAATGCAGAGATATTACGAAGCGAAATCGAAATGTAAAAATTTTCATTTAAGAAACGTCCCACTTTCCGTCAAAAAAATGTACTTTGTCAATAAAATCAAGAATGTCGAATGAAATGACAAAACGAGCCAAGCACGATATTAAGAGCGCATAAATGTTTATAATAAAAGAATTACATTTAAATTTAAACTTACGAAAGGCGGATGTTTCGGGCCTCTTTTTGGCCATCTTCTGCGTACATAAATTAATAAAATTAAAATATAAGCATATAAGTGATTCTTAGGCGGTTAAGAAGCTAGTAGATAACGCAGGTTTTTCACATTATCAAAGTAAAGGCAAAAAAATATTTTCAAGGATATCCATGTCGTTACGAGGAAGAAATTCTCGATACTGTGGTCATAAATTGAATTCAAAAACATGGCGGTACATTAATTATGTCCGTAAATTAAGCGGAATGGATTATGTCAAAATGACGAGAGAGAAAGTCTTCGGAAATTACATTTGTAAAACTTACAGATAAACGAAGTAACAGGTCGACAATAAATAATCGGGATGTAAATTCGCAGAGAACTAAACTCACTGATTATCAACGTAACAATGAGCATAAATTATCGTTAGACGAAAAGATAAAATAATAAAAGCAAACGTTACCGCTACAGACAAACAACGGTGCAATTAAATTTAAAAAGGTTATCGATAATTTCCCGAACTACTCGATCCCGAAAAGTGATTTTAACACACGCATTAAACAATTAACTGTTAATACCAAAAAATTTTTTAAACATGATGATAATGTAATTGCCTCTAGCGCATACAAGGCGAACATTACAGTTGCTCTCGATAAAGATAAATACTTTAATAAGATCGAAGAATTGTTGAAGGATAATTACACTTATAATATCGTCAAAGAAGATTCTATAAAAAGACTTACATAACATCTATGGGACTTGCTAATGAGTTGGTGATACGAAACGATTGGGTATACATTTAATAAAATTATAACAATCAAACCAAACTAACAACTTGCGGTATTTGAGAAAACTTATATGAAAATAATTACGTGTTCAAAATGTTTATTAAAATTTTTATTTTATACAAATACTGTCGACTATTTAAGAAACTCAATTTATGCGACGAATAGTTGAAACACTACTCAAATGTTTAAAATGGAATTGCAAATATCTTCAATTAGATGATGCCAGTAAAACAAATTTTTGCTAACTGATAATACAAATCGAAGACGCCTATACGTATAGCTGCGGATCATGGATTAATTTCGAAAGTCACAATCACTTCTGAAGAGCGGCTTTCAAAATTAATTTATGATTTTCTCTGCACTGAGAAAAAAAAGTTGTTAATTTGACTAAATTCGTCCAACTAATTATTTCTTTGTATTTCTTTAATTGAAATATTTAACTATTTAAATCAAATATACCTCATGTTAGATTTAATTATTTAATATGTCGTATTTGACTTAAAATATTAAAATATTTCAATTAAAGAAATAGTAATTAATTGGACGAATTTAGTCAAGTTAACAATTTTTTTTTCTCGGTGTGAAGAAATTATACATATCTATAAGTTTATACATCCTATCATTCGCATTATGCAATATCTGACTGTCAATATTATGTCATTGATTATTTTTATGAAATGTGCAATAAAAAGAAACGAGATATAGGATATTATAAAGATCAATGTGTTTATTCTTCTTTAAATATATAAATTTTAATTTTTATATTAATTTTTAACTGCATGTTTATTTTTATTTTTACTTGCGTAGAATTTTATGAAAATTATATGTATTTCCCCATCAGTGATTTCCTTTTGCAAGCGCAAATAATTTGTAATAAATGTCAGTTAATTGGTTCACATCTGTTTCAAACTGATATTAAGAGATACGATAGTGTCTCGCGCTAAGTCACGCGCAATAACAAGGTACTCAGCGTATTTATACGCGAGTCGGCCAATTAAGAGTATCTGAGATTTTCAAATTTGAATAACGGCTGAAGCGATCGAGTCCTTATTAGACTTAACTTATAATCTTATAATTTTAATTAATCTTTAATTAATCTTAATCTTATAATTTTCAAAGCATGCGAAATATATATTATATAAGATAAACAAAAAATATCTATACTTTTATCTATTATCTCTAACATCTATTACTTCTATTTACTTAAAAATACACGGCGAGATCATCTCTCAATATGATATTACTTGCAAATTTCTTTCAAATTTATTACTTTTTACAGTACCAAAAAGAAGTTATGTAAGAGTTTATCGTTAAAAATAATATTCAAGTATAGTTCTGTAACTAATTCTGTATTTTATTTGATTTTCTGTGATGAAAACAAATTGAAAACAAATTGTAATAATAAAGTATGTACGGTTATATATTAATGCCATTATGTTACCTGTGCTGGTGAAAAGACCTGTGCCGAGCCAAGGATAAAACAAATTATACAAATAACTTTTTTCAAAGCGCTTGGTGCTGCTTAGTATCATCTGAAATCATCAAAAACATGTCAAGAGAGAAACATTAATTTATATTATATTACTCGATCTTTTAGATGCGCAAATAATTTATTTATTGTAGCGCAAATTTCTATCTAATCTCGGTCGAATATGTCGACATTTCCTCTATTTATCTTTTTAAGCTTTTAACCTTTTAATCTTTTTGTTTACAAGCAGAAATATTCTTGTGAAATGCAAGATTCCTAAATCTCACTAAATTGTAAGACAATTAAATTTCTTTTTTATTACCTTTAGATCATCTGGATGACGGATAGACACACAATACGTGAAGAAAATCCACAATTTAAAAATAGGGTAATATTTATCAGATAGGCAACGCTTCAATTTCCATTGTTTTTCTGACAAATAAATTATAAGTATCAATACAAAAATTTTGGTGGGATTAATTTTATCGTTATTTTATTACATTTTGACTCAGATATGTTGAAGATAAATAATTAATAATTATGATAATGATTTGCAAATGAATATTGTCGAAAAAAGACGCCTATATATGGCATATAGCAACGGATCATGGATTAATTTCGAAAGTCAGTCACTTTTAAAGAGCGGTTTTCGAAATTAATTTATGATTTTCTCTGAAAAAAGTATATATATCTATAAGTATATACATTCTTTCATTGGCATTATGCAATATCTGACCGTTAATTTTATGTGTCATTGATTATTTCAATAAAATGAAAAGAAACGAGATATAAGATATTACAAAGATCAATGTGTTTATTTATTTTTTAAATATATAAATTTTAATTATTATATTAAATTAATATTATATATTCATATGTCAAAGTCATAGTGATATTTTCCTATATTTTGGAACATTGTTTAATATTATCGTAAATGCATAAAGGTGAAAAAAAAATCAATCGCGTGGAAGAAGACTTAATTTTTATGATTGTGTTATAGCCCGAACAGGCTATACACGAATTATTAAATATATTATTCTAAATACATATTATTTTATATGATTGCCCAATGTGTAACGCGAATACAGATCACGTTACGAGCGTTGACCGAACAAAGCGCTGACAACGCGAGCCACGCGCTAAGCCCGAGCGACCGTGCAATCATTTCATTGCGAAAACGCGGAAATCAGGGCAAGCGGAAGAAGGACATTGCGAAAATGCAACGTAGAAGTCCTACTTAAAAGCGAAATCAAAAGGAATAAAGAAATTGCGAAAGTGCAAGCAAAGAAGTCCTACTTAGAACTTCTTAGCTTGCATCCGGACATTGCCAAAATCAAGCGACATGACACACAGCCTTGTCGCTAAACGACCCCCTCCCGGGAAGCCAAGGGGAGTTAATAAAAAGGCCCACCGCTAACGAACGGCGGGCAGTCTTTACCATTAATATTACGCGGGCAATCTTTATTCCTTTACGCGAGTAATATCTCTAACAACCGCGAGTGTCAAAACGAATATCAATAATTATTATAATATTAAATAGCCACGCAGTCGGCAGAAATATACACGAAGAAGCGAGAGGCGAGTCTCGAGACCGAAACTCGACTCTAGACACGCGCACGTTAAGATAACCGTTATCGTGATACGCGACGTGAGCGAAAGTGCGAGAACATTGTAAATAAACCAAACCACAAATAAATCTGATATTAATCTATTTATTTAATGTGGAAAGTGTCCGAAATAGTTAAATAAAGTTCTCAGGCGGAGCCCGAATTCCCAAATTCCTTCCGGCAAACGATCCCAACTACCGTGCCTCTCCGGAGGCACAACAATTGTTACTAAAGTAGTTTTTTTGTTAAAAGAATTATTATTCTATTATTTACATGCATATTTATATTATAAGAAATAAATAATAAAAGAAAGATATCCGAAATATTATTTCATTGCGAAACTCATGAAACCAATGAAAATAGATCACCAAATGTTAAAAGTAACAATGAAATATTGTAGTTCCCAAAAAAGTATGCAGACAAAAAGAAATTTCAACAAATGAAAACTGTGCTTCGACAAGTTTTTCAATACTTACAGAGAATAATAAAATAAATGATGAAATTGATTTTTCAAATATACCGAGCAAGTCAGATAGTATTAATATTGAAAAAAGCAATGCAGTTCCATTAATCGTTACAGAAAAAGAAGGAGAAGTATTATTGCAATCGAATGACAAAATAGAAATTAATAAGAAGTGTACTTGGGATAAAGAAAACAAGAACACGAAGGTTTTTTTTAGAAGTAAAAAAATTCAATGCAATATAAAGTGCAGTACTGTTGAAGAAAGTTGCCAAACACTGCCTAATACTGTAAATAAAATGTGTTCACCCATTAATGTACCAACGGAGAGTGACAATAGCGGTGCAGTTGTAACCGATTTTTCCAAAACGATTACAACTGGTACTACTAGGAGCGAATATGAATCATGTCATGAAGATTATTTGCAGTATTGTGAAGAACAAGACCTACAAACAAAAAGAAGCGCTTTACATTTAACAAATTATTTTATTAGCACACAGACAAAACAATACATTGGAATTCCAAATGACTGGTTATGGATTGTTGATGAACTGCATAAACGCAACTGTTTATCAACAGAAAATATAAAATTGACTTTGATGAAAATCAAACTGAATGATAATTTTGTAAGATTAGGTAACCAATTTGGAATCAGCACAGCAGGAGCATCAAAAATTTTTCAAAATGGTTTACCAAAATTATGTAATTTCTTAAAAACTCTTATTTATTGTCCTCCTAGAGAAAGTGTTAAAATGGCATTATCTATACCGTTTCGTGCAAATTTTGCTCACGTTTATGCAATAATTGACTGTTTCGAAATTCAAATCGAGAAACCATCAAACGCTCTTCAACAGTCTTTAACGTGGTCAGAATATAAAAAGTGCAATACATTGAAGTATTTAATATGTTGTACATCGGATGGATTTATTAATTTTATTTCTTCTGGGTATGGAGGTCGAGTAAATGATGTTGAGTTGTTTGAACAATGCGGTATAATGGATGTTTTGCCAAAACAATGTGAAATTATGGCAGATCGTGGTTTTAAGCAGATTCAAACATCTTTAAATAAAATTCAGTGCGAACTTATAAGACCTCCTAGTGTAAAAAGTGGAGGTAAATCGTCTAAGACAGAAGTAATGTTAACGAAGCGTATAGCAAGTTTAAGAATTCACGTAGAACGTGTGATAAGAAGACTACGAGAATTTTCACTTTTGGAACCACATTCTACTTTAAACCATAACATCATGCCATACATAGTTGTTCGTATTGTAGCAGCTTTAATAAACCTCCAAGCACCTATTATAAGAACATAATAATTTATAATTATTAATATAAAATTATATTATACGGAAAATAAAAAACTAATTGTTCAAATAACAAACTTTTTATTAATGCATATTTTATCTTAAAATAGAATTCATCAATTTACAATAAATATTTTTTTTCCAGAAACTGATAGCTTGTTCTGTTACAGCTGTAGTATAATCTTTATCATAATCTACCCAAACTGTTGTCACTTTTCTATTATTTTCGAAATCAGGATCAGCAACACAAAATAAAGCCTTTTTTGTATTTGTAGCTAGTATTTGAAGATTTATTTGTGCTTTGCACTTAGAAGCTACTTTTCCTTTCGATGGAAATCGAGAAATAGCTTTGTCTGAATTTGGACACTTCACTTCCACAATAAAATCATTGCCCATAGCATCCGGAGAAGCTCCCAAAATCGGGTAATTTGGCATTAAAAAAAGACCACAATTTTTCAGTTTTTGGCCTACTATTTTCTCAACTTTTTTAAGTACTTCTTTCTCAAGACATCTCCCTCTTTCCATTTCTTTTGTATCATATACTTTGGATGCGCCAGTGATCCGCTGTACAAGACTTCCATCTTCGGTGTTACAATTTGCAGCTTCATGTAATATCGATGCAGTTATTCTACCGTAGCGTAGTTCGAACCATAAATGGCTGTTACTTCGCATTTTAGTTGCATTTTCCGCTTCAAAACATAATTCTTTTGACATTTTGGAAATACAAAATATTAAAAAATGATCTGCAGTTTTCATTCCACATGCTGAAAACTCAACAATCAGTCGATGCATTGACAATGAGTATAATCGGCGTTCCTTTAGTTCAAAATGATGTTGCGATAACTGACTGTCAAGTTGCTTCTCCTTGGCTATTTTCACAATGTCCTGCAGAAATGTTGCGTTGTCAGGAAAATTTTCTATATTCTGTACTTCTTTTTTGTACAATTCCTTAGTTTCAATGTATTTTTTAGTTGCTCCAATAGTTGATTAAACAGCCTTTTTCCAATAACAAGCAACCTCTGTCGGTGCTGGATTTTCTGTTCGTCTGTGGAACCACATTAAAAAGGCTACCGAATGTTTACAACTACCTAAAAATATAAATAATAACATTTACTAATATCTCGCAGTAATTTGCTTAAGTTTATATGCAAATATGAAATCAGTGTTGTCATCACATAAAGCATAAAAAGTCGAAATACTTGTTCAAACACCGTATTTAAATGAGAAGTGTTTATCCATAGGACATTACAGAACATCTTTTATATAATAAGAACATAGTTTTCATTGTTGAAAAATATAACTTTAAACTTTTTTCGAATACTGCATGCAAGTTATAGTAAACATTGATTCTATATTTTGGTTCTGAGAATAATGAAACTATATAGTTTGTATCTCATAGACGATTAATATTTTTTAATAAAGGAATATTAAATATTTTACCTTCATTAGGGGCTTTATGATTTTTTTTATGTTCTGCAAATTTTTCTTTTCCATTTTCATTAAATTTTATTAGAGAGATTTGTATAATTAGAGTTTTAGTTGGTTGAGATTTATGCATAATAGTTTATTTAATAATTATTTGTTTTTTTAGAAGTTCTTATTCATTATATTTATATTCTTATATTCAGCATGGATATATTTATTCTGAAAATAAATTTATAGGAATTTATTTGAAAGATTATATAATTTTATTAATTCATATTAGACCATTAATTTTATTAATTTTTAATTTAAATTTAATATATTAATTTTAATTAATTTATTTAAGTAGTTTATAAATATATAAAATATTAATTTGTGGAATTAAAGAAATTTTTTTTATCTTAAATAATTAATAATTTAATAATTTATTCATTTTTTATATTTAAAATATTTATTTTGTTAGTTTATTTAAGATTTTATTTTTATTTTATGGATTTGGGTATTATGATAGAGTGAATATTATTTAATTTTAATTCAATTAATATAGAATTTTATATAATATTTGATTGATTATCTTGTTTATTTATTGGAGTAGTAATATTGATTTCTTCCATAATTATATTGTATAGAATAATTTATATAACGGAAGAGATTTACATTGATCGATTTATTAAATTGTTAATTTTGTTTATTTTATCAATAGTTATAATAATTATTAGTCCAAATTTGATTAGAATTTTATTTGGATGAGATGGTCTAGGGCTTATTTCATATTGTTTAGCAATTTTTTATCAAAATTATATATCTTATAATTCAGGAATAGTCACAGTATTATGTAATCGAATTGGTGATATTGGCTTATTAATAGCAATTAGTTTAATATATATTTATGGTAGATGGAATATTTATTTTATGAGTAAATCTAATAAATTTATTTTAATGATGATTTTTTTGGCATTGATTACTAAGAGTGCTCAAATTCCTTTTTCAGTTTGATTACCTATGGCTATAGCTGCTCCTACGCCTGTTTCTGCTTTAGTCCATTCTTCAACGTTAGTTACTGCAGGTGTATATTTATTAATTCGGTTTAATAAAATGTTTATAAATAGAATATTTGATAAGATTTTGTCAATTGTGTCAATTTTTACTATATTTATGTCTGGGATAATAGCAAATTTTGAGAATGATTTAAAAAAGATTATTGCTTTATCAACTTTAAGTCAGTTAGGTTTTATAATAATAATTCTAAGTTTGAAGTTAAACTATTTATCATTTTATCATTTGTTAACTCATGCAATTTTTAAATCATTATTGTTTATATGTGCAGGAACTATAATTCATTTGATGAATAATAATCAAGATATTCGATTTTGTGGAAATATAAATGAATATATTCCTTTTACTATATTGAGTTTTTATGTTTCAGTAATATCTTTAACAGGGTTTCCATTTATAGCGGGGTTTTATTCTAAGGATTTGATTATAGAATCTATTTATTAAATAAATATTAATATTTTTTTATTATTGATGGTAGTATTGTCTGTTTCTTTGACTAATTCGTATTCTTGCCGGTTATTTTATTATATTTATTTTAATGAAAATAATAGGATGTATGGATTTTATTATTATAAAGAAAGAAAATTAATAAATTTTTCTATAATTATTTTAATAATTTTAAGATTAATAAAGGGGTCCATATTAAATTGAATATTTTTTTTTGATAGGTTTTTTATATTATTGAAAATTAACATTAAATTAGTTACTATATTTATATTATTGTTAGGAATTTTATTAAGGAATTTAGTATATTTAAAAAATTTAATAGATTTATATTTATATAGATTTTTTTTCAGGTCTATATGATTTTTGAACTATATATTTTATTTTATTTATAAGCCATTTTTTAATTTTGGTAATAATATTTATGGAATAGATAAAAGATGGGTGGAATTTTCAAGAAAAAAATTAATTTTAAATTTAATTAAAGAAGTTAGGTTAATTTATATAAATTATTATAAAATTTTTATATTTATTTTTGGTTTATTTTTATATTTATTTTGGTAGTCATTTGGTCCGTTTTGTAACGTTTTATTATCATGTCCAATACTTTAAAGTGATACATCTCGGAAACTATTGGTCGGAAATTTTTTTTACTATTTTTCCCGTGTTCCTCGTGAAAAATGTCTTCAGATATAATAAAAATAGATATAGTACAATGACAAAAAATATTAAAAAGTACAAAAAAATAGTACATTATTTTCAAGAAATTAATCTTGATGATGTATCGAAGGAATTATAACAGATTTTTCATAATTAGGAAACGATAATTTTAAACATTATGTTTTTACTTTTTCAACTGAGATAGTAATCAGAAATAAAACAATTAATAATTACAACTATATTTAGATGTTTAGAATCACAAGGTTTAAAAAAAAGAGATTGTGTATTAGTAATTTTACTGCCACAAAGATATACGTTTCCATTTTGTAATAATATTTCATTTACCAGAATAATTATGTTACTTGATATTAAGCAGCAATTATTAGGTTTTTACGAAGAAATGATAAATTCTCTATATTCCAAGCGAGATATTTGAAATGAATTATTATAATGTATAATGGGATATGTTTCTTGTAATATTTTTTCTATGCGAAATACATTTTCTTCGTATAATCGATTTACCAGTTGCTGTAAAGGTTTTGGTGAATGCTTAATTTTTTGCCACAAAAAGGTTTTTCCTTGTTTGGCTAATTTTATTTTCAATGCATAAAAATATATTATTGCCATATAAATACAATGAATCATTATATTTATTAATTTTGGACATCTGGTCAAAGAGATTTTTCCTTATACGATTAGTTCTATTTTTAATGCATAAAAACATGTTATTGCCACGTAACTACAATGAATAAATGCATGTATTAACCTTGGTCATCTCGTCAAAGAGATTTTTCCTCATTCGACTAGTTCTATTTTTAATCCATAAAAACATATTATTGCCATAATTACAATAAATAATGATTTGAATATTTCATCAAAGAAATCCTTCCTGTTTGGCCAGTTTTATTTTTAATGCATAAATATCATCGTCATAATCAAAGAGAAATCATAATGACAAATAGTTGTCGGTTTATAAAATTGTTACGATTGCTAGAAAATAATATCAAATAAAAATTGGCACTCTTACTAAGCGTTAACTGTCTATTATTTTATTTATTGATAATACATGAAGTGTCGATACAGAAAAAGCAATAAGTTATAAAGTCTATTAGACATCCGTGTCTTCATACATTTGTTCATTTTGTTAGCCGTTATTCTATTATTATTTCTCATCATACAATATTCACTTCCACATATAATTTTTTACTATAATTTAAATATACTAGAAAACCACAATGCGCGCTTTGCGCGCGCCATTTATTCTTTTTCATTAAACATTTTTAACGATATACACACAAAATAACTGTCAAAATATGCAATGACAGCCGCTCACGAAGTAAGCGCAATGACAGAACCAATCAGCATCGCGGAAAAGAGGCAACAATACACTTCGAGACTTTCGAGTATCGACATAATAAACCTTTTTTAGATAGGGGAAAAACATTTTAGTTCACATGGATAACATTCTTTATTTTATTCATCATACGCTTACACCGGACACACATCCTTCGCTATATCCGACATTACGATCTTTATCAGCGGATTATTTGTAATACAGATATACGGTCATTTTATCCATTGCTTGCGCCTGCCTCCATCATTTCTGGAAGCAAAATTAAGTATCTGTGAGATGAGTCTGACCTATGCGAAAACTTATAGTCATATTATCATCTGCGAACCACTCGATAATATTGTAAGCGTATCGTAACACTATTATAAGTCTATCATCGCGTTCTGTATGTATTACTCCGCCTCACGATCTCTTTATGTGTTAAAATTTTTATTATTTTTATTGATAAGGACCCGAAGTGGGCCGAAACGTTTGATTTGATATAACATTATATTATGTTATATAATATAATATTATAAATATAAATATTATGTGTTGCCAATATAAATATTACTGCATTATTTTTGATTGCATAGTCTTTCACATTAAACACTTTCGCATACATCTACATTTAACATATACAATTATATTATTTATTTATTTATTTATTTATTTATATACATACTTTTCTCTATTCGTCTCTTTTTCTCCCTCTTTCTCCCTTTTCTATTTTCTCTCTCTCTCTCTCTCTCTCTCTCTCTCTTTTTCTTTTTTTTTTTTTTAGAATCGTACACACCAGAGCATTAGACGTATACTGTTTTTGATGTGTGATTGTATATTATTTATTTATATACTCTCTATTTTACTCTTTTCCATCAAATAATTATTTGATTTTATCTTTATATCTAAACAATATGACTGAGCATATACGAGATTAATTGCGAAAAAAATCGATTAGGTATAAAATGAGTATAAAATGTTGCTATATATTATATTATTGGTATATATTACGCATACGTATCCAGCCAGGTGCGCGCGCGCGCACACACACACGCTCACGCACACACACGTATACGTGCCATAAACTCTTATGTAAATGTGTTTATAAAATTCCACGGAAATAATGATATCAAAAAATTGCGCCTATTAAAAATAAAGATTCGTAAAGAAATATCATAAGGCGTAGTAATACATGTGAAAAGCAACAATAAAATTATAATAGTGTTACGATACGCTTACAACATTATACGCGATACGGATAGTCATCGAACCGCTCGATAGACCAGTTCTGTAAGGTTTTTATATAAATGAATTATATGCACGTATCGTATAATAAATACGCAATACGTAATCTCTACAAACTATCAAAATTCACGATCTCCACTATGACAGCTACTCAGTGAAGTAAACACAGCGAGAGGACTAAGCAGCATCGCGGAAAAGAGGCAACAGTGTCAATAACATGCTTTTTTTAGAGAGGGATGTTTAATGCATATATAACCATAAAATTCATAAAAATTGAGCATCTGTTATTCTTGTTGCATTTCTGCTTTCTATCCATAGACGTATAATATATGGTACAGGGTATCTCTGAAGTCTGACCCCACAGACTTAAAATACAGCGCGAAAATTCTTAGAGTTAAAAGTTTTTCTTCAATATTTTATAATTCATTGATATAAAATATTGAAGAAAAACTTTTAATTATAGAAAAGTATTGTCTTATTATTATATTTGGGCATTCTTATATACGGACGCTCCTGAGACAAAGCGTCGCGTTCCTTAGTTACACGTATCTGGCGACTCGCTGCTAACGCACGAGCGATGAGTGGGGGGCAATAGACGTGAGTCACAAAATCGGGCCAAAATGTGCAAGTAAATCCCAGCACTGAAGTACTTAATGAAAAAATACTTTATTATAGTGTTTTGGAGAGCTCTTGAGGTAAGCTATAAGAATATGTAATGAAAAATAGGGGGTTCCATTTAAAAAATTCAAAATTATTTTTATATGACCTTGACGGTGCTATTCAAGGTCATACTAATATTATTATATAATGCGCCACTTAGAGCTCTACAACTTTTGCATGAAACTTTTTTCACGAAAATGCGTTTTTCTTAAAAAAAACTGCTGATACGTGCGTTCCGTTACAACCTGTATCCTAAAAAGTGGGAAGTGTTGCAATTCAGGGATTCAGGACACAAAAATAAGAGAAAAAGTTCATATAAACATATGTCCGACATGACCTTGTTTTCAAATTATAGTTTGTTTTATTTTCCAATAGAGTTAAGATAGCATACTTGGATATCGATGAATAGACCGTGCTGGTCCTATTGCATGGCCAGCTCGCTATCCAGACCTGAATCCACTCGATTATTACTTCTGGGGGCATCTAAAATGCATTGTTTACGAAACACCCATTGACAACATCGAGATACTTCGTCAACGTGTTGAAGATGGTTTCCGGGAAATTCAAGCTATACCCGGAATTTTTGAAAAAGTCAGACAATCTGTGATGAGACGCGTTGAAGCTTGTATTCAAGTTAGAGGTAGTCATTTTGAGCACTTCCTGTAACTGTAATTATCTCAATTAGAAAGAGAAAATAAGAAAATGAAAGAATAGTAGAGCAAATTGCGCATATTTATAAAAAATATATACATATATGCATATATGTGTATATATGCATATATAAAAAATATTCACATATATATATACGCGCGCGCGCGCGCGCGTGTGTGTGTGTGTGTGTGTATAAAATTCATATATTAATTATATTATGAATTCATTTTCAATTATTTATATATTATCATCATCTCATAATTATAATAAATGCTACTTAAGACTCTTGTCTGCTCAGTCGCATATTCTTAAACGATGCGTCAGAAAACATGATGGATTGCTTCACAAAAAATATTCCTCTCTGCGAGATTTATCATTCCTCAGAGTTTGTCGCAGAGTTTCTGAATCATCCTATACAGAGAATTATCACAAATTTGCTATCATCCCGTGCACAGCAAGGTTTGTCCTGTTCTTGCCACAAATTTGCTGTCATGCCCTGCACGGCAAGGTTTGCTCTATTATTTGCGTAAAATGTGCATCACACTATTGCGACGAGCCTTGCCAGCAAAAGCTAAGCTTTATCCGGACACATTTTTATCTGTTCCGGTCTTTGCAGAATAGTTTAAATGGCAAGAATTTCAATTCCGAGGAAGCTGTCGAAAACGACCTTACAAACTTTTTTCAAGAAAAACCAAGTTCTTTCTTCAAAAATGGAATCGACAAACTTATAGATCGTTGGAAAACCATTGTAGAAAAGAATGGAGACTATATATAATTGATTAATAAAAGTGTTATCTCTAAAATATAATCTATTGAAGTTTATATTTAAATTGGGCACGAACTTATGCAATCACCCAATAGAAACGCAAACTAGAAACAGGCGAAAAAAAATAGTAAATCTTCCAAAAACATCAGATATCAAAAAGTTAACTAACTATTTAGAAAAAGAAAGAGTATCTTGCATGCGAGAGATAGAAAATGAATTCACGTTTCGTGCTTGGAAATCACTAGCTGAAGTAATATTGATATTAATTCAAATCTTCAATCGGCGCCGTGCAGGAGAAATAGAGAGAGCTTATATTGCAGATTATAAAAATTTCATGAAAATTACAGAAAAGGATGAATTGTATAAGAGATTACCAGAAAGAGAAAGAAAATCTGCTTTAAACTATATTCGTTTCATCATTCGTGGTAAGCTAAATCGCAATGTTCCAGTCTTTTCGAATGCGAAAATGAAGGAAACTATAGAAGTAATTTTAAAATATCGGGAATTGGCAGGAGTAAGCTCTAAAAACCCATATATATTCGGATTGCCGAGTACAGATAAAAGACGATTTATGTATTTAAGAGCGAGTAAATTTGTTTGATAAAGGACCCGAGAAGTTTCTGGTTTCGGGGGGTGTCGGGCAGAACAGTTAGGATTCACGCACACTCACCCTGGTCTGAGCCGCACCTCACAATTATTTCTCGCGCAAACGTATTTCGATGCTTAGTTTGCCGTTGATAGGTTCCTTGACGTTACAGAGAACCTGGGGAAAACCGGGAGAGTGTTCACTTGATCCGATCGGAGTAGTAAACCGAATTCCGAGAGTTTTAAAGAACTGTTCTAAAGGCGACGTGCGTCACGAAAGACCGGTACTCACAGAATGATCGAGAATCTCCGAAAGGGTCGATATCGACGCAGGAGCGCGGATAAGGTCCTGAGAGCGTGCTTACGATTGGGTGATAGCATGGCGCGATGCTAGTTAGATTGATAGGACAGGCTTCGGGATTGGGTTAAGGCCGCGTACAAGAGTGAAAAGGAAAAGAGAGAGAATACTAAAGAGAAGGACCAGAGTGAGTGAGATGCTGTTGAGGAGATTGCGTAAAAGGCGCGAGATTTTCTGAACAAAATTAATGCGTGAATTTTCTAATATATATGGGGCAGAGAACAAAAGAAGCTTACGAGGAACTATTTTGCGTAAAGATATGGCTACAAAATGTGCACATTTACCAGATACTGAAATTTCTCTTATTGCTGATTTTATGGGTCATCATAAGGATATACATAAAAATATTTATAGACAACCTGTGGCAGAATTAGATATTTTCAATATGGCAAAAATTTTAAAGAAAACTCAAAATATATCTTCACATAACATAACAGATACTACAGACACTACTAATACTACAAACACTACTGATACTACAAGCAATTCAGTAATATCTAACGGTACAATGAATACCAATATTTCAGAAAACAGTATTAACGAAATTCAAAACACAGGTATTTTAATAGTAGTTTTTATATACAGTTTATAGTAGTTTTATAATAATTATGGAATACTTCTTTATTATACTTGGCAATTGTATCAGATTGTACCCATATAATAGACCTGCCGTAAGAGGTAGCGTTGAGACATATAAAAGACAGAAATAGCATTTTGGGTATTTTGGGCAAGGAAGCATTTTCACTCTAAAGGAAAAATGCTATCCTTACCAATCCCTACTACGCGACCAAAAAAACGATAGAAATACTCAGAATGTTGTTTCTGTCCTTCATATGTTTCGATGCTACCTCTTACGGCAAGGGCCGGTCTTTATATATATCTATAATTATATCATATGGAATTGCCGATATTTGATGTTTCATAATCGTTTCTTATTTTCGTTCGGTCTAAAAATCTCAAATTTTTCAAAAATGGAATATACAATTTAGTACTTGATTTAGTATTACGTTGACAAAAAACTATTAATGCTAATAGTGCATATTTTGATTGTACAAAATTTATTTTCTTGAAAATACAGCATTTTTATTTTGACATATAGAAACTGCGAATTTCATATGATACAACCTAAGCTATCATATATCATAAATAAAACTTTCACTATATATTTTTTATATAAAATTCGTTGTTAATGATATAGTTGAAGATGGAACATCAGAAAGTGACACATTGCCACATGTTAAAAATTTAAAGAAGACTTCATTGAAACGAAAGAATATAAATAAACACGCTATAGAAAATGAATATAATTCAGACGAAGAATGTGCTAAAAAAAAGAAACGGTTCAGTAAGTAATTTTTATTGCAGCTACGATAAATAAAATCATTAAAGAAATGTATAATTTTTCTCTTATTATTAAAATTATTACTTATCTTAATTTCTAACAATATGTTTATAGATTTATATATAATAATTTATTTTTAGCCCCTCCTTACGGAAAGACCAGAAGAATACGTTGGACAGAAAAGGAAATAAAAACAGCTTTATTTCTGTTCGAAAAATATTTTAATAATTCTACTTTACCTTCTTTAAAAGAAATATCGTCTAAAACGCGCAATAATATTTTGAAAAATCGTTAGCCAGCAGCAATAAAGTCTTGGCTACACAATCAAATTCGTAATGCAAAACGCAATAAATGCTAAAAAATACAGCGGCATCAAAGTATAGAAACATATTTAGGTACAATATCGGTATAAAAATGATAAAGGATAAAAGAATTATTTTTATTACAGATGTTTATTTTTTGTTCGTTATTAAAGAAAGTTTATTTACTTTATTAATAGATTTTGAAAACAAATTCATAAAAATATTTGTATTTACACTTAAACACATCATGATTTTAGTTTTTATAATCCACATGTGATAATATACTATATTTTAATTAGTTAATTAAATAACAAGATTGAACAATTGAAATGAAAAAGACAAATGCTAAAAAATATATATAACGGTACCAAAGTATAGAAACTTATTTAAGTGCAATATCGGTATAAAAATGATAAAGTGTAAAAGAATTATTTTTATTATAGAAATGTTTATTTTTTGTTCATTATTAAAAAAAGTTTATTTATTTCATTAATGGATTTTAAGAGAAATTTCAAATAAAAATATGTGTTTACGCTTGAACACATCATGATTTAAGTTCTTATAATCTACATGTGATAATATACTATATTTTAATTAGTTAATAAATAACAAAACTGAACAATTGAAATGAAAAAGACGAACTAAAGAAGACTGATACAAATTTAATTATTATTATGTTAGATATATAGAATAATCTATTACATTTTTCTAAAATATAAAAGTTTGAGATTAATACTTATGATCAATATATATTATATATTGATATACTAATATATATTATTAGAAAAAAGATATATTTATGATAGTTACAACACTATGTATTTTGCATGTATTATTATAGTAATAACACCAAATAAATTTAAAACAAGTATATTACATAGTTAATTATAAATTTATTTATTTCTTACTTGTCATTAAATTTTACATTAACAAAATATTACGTTTATATAACAAAGATATTGTATGTATTTTTTACATGGTACTACAATATAAATTAGAATAAGAATAAAAAAGGAACATTATTTTTTTGAAATTTATTTATATTTATTGTATTTAATATTATTTTTAACAGAAACTTATGATAATAATTATCAGTAAAACAATACAAGCTTGATATGTATAATTTATATAATATTATAACTATTAATATTATAACATATATTTATATGATATTATATAATATTATAACATTTTATTGTACTACCAGAATAACATTTTTAATAAATTATTTTTTGTAAAAAGAATTACTTCAATTATATAATATTTAATTCAATAAAACTCAAACAGATTTTTTAAGAAATATAATGTCTATAAAATAAATATAATGTCTACAAATAATCAATACAGAACAAGGAAAAAGCAAATACAGTCTGTAAAAAATAGTATATATTCTAAAGAAAGTTTAATTAATAAAAACTAAATGTAATAAATAAATCGTCAAATACGTATAAAAATTAACCATATTAATTGTTTCCAAACAACTATAATAAAAAATAAAGTAAGATTTGTTAAAGAAAATAAAGTTTCAATAAATATTAAAATATTTTCTATGTTTATCCAACATATTTCGAGTAAAAATATGATAATTAAATCATTCTATAAAGAAAGAAATCTATATCCTATTAAAAAAAAACTATAAATTAACATGACTATAAATAGTTCGTAATTGGAATCAATTTCATTAAGCCAATAATTTCATTAACTGCATTTTAAGACAATTGATACTCATAAAATACTTTTGATTGTTAGCGTACAATTTAACAATTAGAATTTGTTAAACAATTGAAAAATTATTTCTAAAAGCAGTTTTTAATACAATTAAATATAATAAAAATATATTAAATAGCTATGAAATATATTATTTTTTTTATATCAATCACTTGACTGCTTTAAAAACCGATCAGTGCATGTGCTGAAAAAGTATTGCAATATGCTTTATTAATATCTTAAAAACAGCGATTTTAATATTAATATAAAATAAAATATAAATTAAGATTATACGTACAGACTAACAATTGTTTAAAGCCAATAGCCGAGACAATAAATAAATACAAAAGAAAAAATTGTACATTAGAAGAAATAACTTAATTTTCGCTTCAATCTATTTAAGCAGACTTATTAATTAATAAGCAGAATTATATTAATTAATAAGCTTTAGTGTTTAAATAATAAAAATATTAAATTTTGTTGAGAATAAAAGATAATCGCGTTTGGTACGAACTGGGGTTGTAGGTGATTCTGTAACGTGGCCTTAACGATTATAATCGATGCAAAATTCGTTACAGATGCATCGAAATAATTCGATAGATGTGCAACGTTGTCAGATTTTAAGCAGTTAAAATCTAGTCACTTTTGAAGGAATTTATGAACGTCTTAGCATTGTGGTAACTCTGGGTTGAGTTATCATTGGTGGGAAGCGAGAGAGAATAGTCGCTATCGAGTGTCTCTCGCGGAGAAGAATAAAATTCTCGCTGTCGAGCAAGACTGTTGTAAATAAATATAATGTATATAGTGTATATAGTGGTTGTATTATATGTTTATAATAAGTCCATCATCCTTACATCTTTCCAGAAAATATCGAACGATTTTTCTTTCGGAAAGAATATTTAGCTTTGCTTTCTCATTTAATCTCTTACAGATTAGTTTGTGATTTTTAATTTTAACAAAGTGCAAACACAACAACTTCATCAATTGGAAAATGTCACATATCTATAAGTATGTATTTTGATAAATATAAAATATATACAATATACAAATTACATATGATAAAAGAACCCCGCACTAATTATATGGAAAATCTGTCCCGGTCAAATCAATTGGTTTTTACATATGTTGTAGCTTATGACTTACTGAACAAAAGATGTAATGGGCACAAAGCTCAATAATGGACAGTTATCGAGTTATAACCAGTCAAACATGAAAAATTCGGGCTGCCGAATAATCAAATCTCGGAAGAGATTTGATTTTTTTGAAAAATGTTTGAAACAAATATAGTAGGGTTTTACAAAATCTGTTAGTTGGTGACATTATTTGTGAATTTTGAATGATCTTGAAAAGCTCCGTGAACAAAAATCTTTATGTGTCACAGCAGAGATAAGGACCCCACGGTTCGTCACTCCCGTAGTATTTTTTGATTCCAAACCCTCTCTGCTGTGTGTGTATGTGTGTGTGTGTGTATGTGTGGGGTAATAAAATAAATGATCTTATTGTATATTACTCATTATTTGGATCCTGCTGTGGTGGTCTCTGAGCGGCATCTAATATTGTGTTCAATAATGATGAAGAGGGATAACGAACATTGGGCTGGTGTCGTGCATATCCTAAATACCACAATACGCTGGTTACATGTGCACATGTACCCACAGTCCGTGCGCCTGACTTACAGGTGCAGTAATAACCAAAAATCGCCTCCCTCTCATCATCTATATTATCTGCATCTCTTATGTTGTAAGCTATAAATATTTGATGTTTTGTAACATTACGGAATCGTGAATCGAGCGCTCTACACATAACTCTACGCTCATAACCAGAGATGGTAAATCGTGTATATTAGTTCTCAAGAAGTTTTAGTAGAAAAAAGGTTCATCAAAAATATTTTGAAAACGTCTCGAATTTAGCTACACGAATATGATAAAAAATAGGCATTTTTGTGGAAGATTTTTGTTCACGGAGCTTTTCAAGGTCATTCAAAATTCACAAATAATGTCACCAACTAATAGATTTTGTAAAACCCTACTATGTTTGTTCCAAACATTTTTCAAAAAAATCAATACTTTCCGAGATTTGACTATTCGGCAGTCCGAATTTTTCATGTTTGACTGGTTATAACTCGATAACTGTCCATTATTGAGCTTTGTGCCCATTACATCTTTTGTTCAGTAGGTCATAAGCTACAACATATGTAAAAATCAATTGATTTGACCGGGACAGATTTTCTATATGATAAGTGCGGAGTTCTTTAATGAGAGACTTTTATTTCACAGCAAAAAAACAAAAACTGCAAGGGCATCAAATTTACAGTTAACAAAAATGATAGATTATTTTTATTTAAACAAGGGTCTTGCGGAAGGAAAATTTAATGCTCTACATGGAAGAGAAGAAGCTCAGAAAAAGTGGACAGAATTAGTAAATGAATTGAATTCCTTTCGGAGCGACAAAAACGGTTGAACAGTGGCAAGTGGTATGAATATATGCATGCACATATATTTATATATGTTCTAAAATATATCTAATAGTATAATTCCTATAATATATTTAATAATATAAAATATTTATATAACGTCTAATAATATAAAATATTTCTATAACATACCTAATAATATATATATATATAACATTATATTATGTAACATTTACTGGGAATATTTCTAATTCTTATTCTAATTAATATTAGTGCTTATGCACAAAATCTTCTGTATAACATGTGGGTTTATTTATATGTTTAAGGTTTGGAGGGACTTTAAAAGTCGCACTTCAATAAAAGCAAAAGATTTGCGGAAGGCAAAGGGATTAACGGGCAATAAAGCTATCATGCAACCTGAACTGACTGAACTTGAGCTACGTGTGATTGGAATAATAGGAGCCGAGTATGTCGAAGGAAGTAAATATTGCGCAGAAACTATCCCTGATGAGGAGGTAATATTTATAAACTTTTAAAGTCACGATATTTGTCGCAACATATTCTTTCGATGGAAGCAGTATTTTTACAAATGTACTTATTATCCGTGTATATAGAATTTGCTGGAAGAACTTGAACAAGGAAATACTTCAGTTTTGTCAGAGACTCCACAAATACAATAATAAGTGTTTGCACAGATACCCCAAACGAAATTTCTCAAGATTCGCAGTATTTAAATGGTAAGAAATAATAATAATAATAAGTAAATTCCAGATAAATTAAATTATAAATAGATTCTATAAATTGATAAGTTGTAATACATATTCTTATGCATATATAATGCATAATATACATACTCTTTTGTTTGCAGCTAATTCCGAAGATAACAATGACAATGATTTAATTTTCTATGAGAATTCTTCACTAGAACCTAATGAAAATATAAATAAAAATAGAGATTCTGATGCTACACAGATTCTCGCTAATTGCGAATCGAGAAAGGCTCCAAAGACTGCTATTCCATCTTTTAGGACAAGAAAAACCCCGTACCCATTTCCAACATCAAAGTCTGCAGAAGAATCAAGTAGTTCTTCATAAAACATTAATGCGCCCACTTCATCGAGAAAATGTAAAGCTAAAATCTTACTCTAGATTATAATTTTTAAACTTGTTTTTCAAAATTTTTTATATATTTAAATTTATGTTTATGTTTTTGTTTGTTTTTTTATATTTATATTTTTGATTTCTCAATTATTTGTAGTTAATCGAGTTACACCGTCCGAAAAATTATATTTCTCAAGGGAGAACTTCTAGTCCATTGCTCAGAAGCAGGCCGATGCTGCGTTTGTAAGTAACTCTTCAATTGGCGTAAAATATATGATTTTTTAAAAACAAATTATGTAGATAATTCATAAAATATATTCGAATGTTTGCAGACACATGCTGAATCTGCCAAAGTTCAAGCAGAGGCATCTAGAATGCATGCGCTTGCAATGACTGAAATTGCACATGCCATACAAAAGTTGGCAGATACTGCTGCTGTACAAGCTGTTAATGATAGTGAACGGATAAGAGTTTTTGAGAAACTTACAATAATGATGAAAAACCTATTGCCTACTTATCTCAACGAATAATCTCTGTGATGTCATAGTTCCTAGAGAATTCGATGAAGTACTGCGAGTACTTCTTTGCCAAATGTGATCCGCCCTATATTTTTATAATAATGATAAATTAATATATAGTATCTATAATAATGATCTTTATTTAATAATTATAATTATAATTTTGTTTTATTTTTAGTTTCATTTTATAATTTTGTGTTGTACTATTTGGATCAAATACAATATTAAGTTAATATTAAGTTACGCGCAAGAAGAATATGTTAAATATTACCAAAGATGTTCAAGACTGTGAAGTATTACCAAATAAATGTATGCTAATTCTAAATATACTTTTAAACTGAGTGAAATTGTTTGGCAATTATTTGTTAATTTTGGGGATCAAGTGATTTTTAAAATATTTTTTTTATATTGCAACTATATATGGTGTAACGCTATTCAACACAATTTGTGTGTCAATCTTATTACATATGATTAACTGAATCAGGAGTACAAAATATAAAAACTTTTAGCACTTTGTGTGTCTCGCTTGTTTATTCAATCTTTACAAAAAATACTGTGTATATATTTATACCTAAATATATCTGTATATTTACACCTATAATATATACAAGAAAAGAATATTGAATATATTTAGACAATACATTTTTTAAATAAATATAGAAGTTAAGAAAACGAAAACAAATTGCTTTTTATCACAATAAAATAGATTGAAAATGATCTGATGTATAAGATAATTAATTTTAAATTTACATTTATACATTGTACAATTTCATCTACCAAATCTTTCTGCTATTAAACGATCTTGGATGCGATGTGCGATAGCAAGAGATCTACGATCATTATTATCCGGATTATTAATATCATAAGCCTCACTACAATTTTCGTACATATGTGCATCATCAAATTCATCGAACAGATCATCATCAAGTATGCCGTGAGCAATCCGCATATTATGGAGGACTGCGCAAGCATTGACAATTCTTCCAGCAAAGCCAGGCTCATATTGCAAGACCCTATGTCGAGAAAGACATCTCCAGACTTCATTACACCAAAAAGACGTTCGACACAATTTCTTGCGCTACATAACACTTCGTTATGCGAAACGTGGAGTTCCTTGCGGCTCTCGGGGCAAAGGAGTTAATAGCCATGGCTCCAAAGGATAATCTGAATCACCTATATAAACAAAATATTTAAAGCTCTTTAATACATTTTAAATTCAATACAAGGAATTTAAGAATTCATGTACTGAAACGAACAATGTGTAAAATACATGATGTATTATGTGCCATAAATCGACAATAAAGGCTTTCTACAGTAATTTCTAACATAAAAAATTAAGATAATAATTACCAATGAGATATGTTCGCCGTTCACCACGATTGTATGCGCATTCCATAACTCGTCGTGCAGCAGAAGCACTCCATATATTGTATATGCATCGTGCCGTGCTCCGGGATATCTTGCATTAACATTTAGTACTTTTAAATTCGGGTCACATATCTAAGGGATCAAACATTGTAATTAGTTATTAATACATAAAACACGCTGTACCAATCAATGATTTAAATATTTACCATTTGCACATTTAATGAATGATATCCATGATGATTAACGTAGGCTTCTTCATGCTCTTTGGGAGCAAGAATCGCTACGTGAGTGCAGTCAATTGCTCCTATACCTCCTTCAAATGGCTGACATGCATTTTGAAATTGCATTCTCGCTAGCTATCTAGCTCCTAGAGTCATAGGAAATTGTACCCACTGTCTAAATATTAAATCATTGATCGCATCTGTCACTTTGTGTATACATCTGCTGATAGATGTCTGGCTCATGCAAATGCCCCATTGCTCACCCACAGGACGTTGAAAGCAGCCAGTTGCATAAAATCTCACTGCCGATAATACCTATAATATATGAAATTTATATGAATACCATCAACAAACTCAAATTAAAATTAAAAAAAATAAAAATAAAAACTCCTAAGAAAACAAAAATATATAATACATTGTATTGTAAAATATATGGTGTTATAATTTGTATTACTTTCTTTTCTGTAGACAGTCCAGTGATCCTTGTTCGCTGCAATCGAGGTTCTAATGCATTGATGAGATCGAAAATTAAGTCCGGTATTAGGCGGTACAGCTCCCTAAATTCGTTGTTCGTCAAATCAAATGGATTTTCTGTTGCTCGCAACAATTGTCGTTGTGTCCTTCGTTTAAGGCGTTAAACACGATCTTCCATTCTCATTAAATCTAAGGCAAGATAGCTTTTCGTTTTAAGATAGCCAAGAGCCATCTTAAAACGAAAAGTTAAGAAATTATTTTATGGGAAACTATTAGACAAAAGTTAAAGATTCAAGGAACAGAAAAACTTGTACTTACTTTCAATCCGTATTATTAGCTATATTTTATCCAGCAACTTTTCTAATTCACTATGTCACATGTCACATATATTACACATACATGCATACATTACATACATCAACGCATTACCGATTACATAGATTATCGTTAACGGCTTAGCGAGACCTCCGGTATCGATCGCAACCGCATTGACAATTTTCGGAATTCAACGATTCAAGTTATCGAGAGTTGTCGATAACTGCTAGTTACAGAATAAGCTTTTGCGATAATCATCGATATCGATAGTTAACGATAGCGATTTTCGTCGTTAAGGAGTTACAGAATCCCGCTACAGTTCTCTTATATCTGAAATAGGCGTTAAAAAATGTTAATAAATAGCATAATATATTAGAATTTCATACACAGAATTCTTTCATGGAACTGATGGAGATATTGCACAAAATACCATGATATGCTATCTATAACAAAGATATGATTCATCACTGAAAATAAGAAAGATCTATTACTTCTTAGACTATTGCTAGGAATATTATTAAACTGCATTCTTGTCTTATTTCGAAGTATTTGAATACACAATACTTACTGAAATTGTGATGTATCTAATTGAAGCTCAAAGAAGAATTTATCTCAGATGAAAATTACAATTAATTTAACTTTATATTTAACTGATATATTTTCTTACTTCCTGATTACATTACGTTGTGTCTGTTACGTGTGCAATGACACCGACCGGTAAAAAAGATTTGGAGAATTTACAGTCAAGTTTGACTCTTTAAAAATAAAAAATTAATTATTACGCTGTGTCATTACGAGTGGTTAGGAAATCTGTCATAATAATTATGTCCAAGGCAAAGATACAAAATGATATAATAAAATTATTAATTATTATTTATGGACAGCACGTACCATATAAAAAGTAGAAATATGTTTATAATTATAAGCTTTTTCATCTTCTTTTTCTAATTATTAGCGATTACAGCAAATCTGACAGCAAGAAATCACAGTTATAACAGCCTTTTCTTAAATATATCAACAGTCAGAATGTATGAATATTCAGATGCGATACGCTTGATCGAAATGTGCGCAAAAGAAATGTGCGTAAAAGAAATGTGCGCAAAAGAAATGTGCGCGAAAGAACTGTGCGCGAAAGAAACGTGCGCGAAAGAAATGTGCGCAAAAGGAATGTGCGCGAAAGAACTGTGCGTAAAAGAACTGTGCGCAAAAGAAATGTGCGCAAAAGAACTGTGCGCGAAAGAAATGTGCGCAAAAGAAATGTGTGCAAAAGAACTGTGCGCAAAAGAACTGTGTGCAAACGAACTGTGTGTAAACGAACAGTAATAAACATTTATTTACCAAATAAAATTAATAATAAATGTCAAAATATTTCAAAATTATACATGCATACATGCGTGTGTATGCATTTTAAATTATACAAAAATATGTGTTGTGTCCAAAAGCAACGTGTCCAATTGAACGGTGCGCAAATAACACGTGTCTAAACGAACCGTGCGCAATTGAAATGTGTCCAATCGAACGGCGCGCAACTTTATGTGTCTAATATCACAGTGTGCGATTGCAACGTGTCTAATTGTATTGTGCGCAAGTGAGCCTCTCCCGATCAGAATCACGCTTCCATATAAAGCCCATAACATACATTAAAAAATTCTATATTCATATATACTATATTAGATTGCCTTTTATGTTGCAATATTATTTTATTTTATAGATCATATACGACAGCAGCAACAAATAGTGCAGTAATTATTTGGAATTTAAATAAACAATCTTGATCAAAACAGGAGCATGTATTTATAGATTATAAAAGAACTGTGAATAAAGTGAGCTTTCATATGACAGAACCTATGTGGTTGATATCTGGTTCATAAGATGGTACTATGAAATGTTTTGATTTACGAATAAAAGAAGCCATTAAAACCTTTTATAGATAAATTATGTTATAATATATATAGATAAAGCTCTCTTGTAATTGTTAAAGATAATGGCAAAACAATTTTTCTAGTATTTTAAAATTTTGTATATTTAATATATTTAGTAATACAGAATCGATAAGAGATGTTCAATTTTGTCCACAACAACCGCATACTTTTGCTGCTGTATTCGAAAATGAACATATACAGCAATGGGATATGAGAAAGCCGTTATTTTCAACATTTTACCGCACATAGTGGTTTGATATTTGCTTGTGATTGGCACCCTGAAGCCACTTGGCTCGCTACTGCATCTGGAGATAAAAATATTAAGATATATACATTATTTTATATATAGATTTTTATGAAACATTGATCGTATATTTATATTCTTTATATGAACTCTTTAGGTTTGAGATCTGTCAGGTAAACCAAGTTACGATTATGCCATACATACTATTGCATTAGTGGGACGCATTAAATGGAGACCACAGAAAAAAATATCACATAGCAAGTTGTGCTCTAGTGGTTGATTGTAATATAAATGTATGGGATATTGGCAGACCATATATCCCATTTACAAGTTTCAATGAACATAAAGATGTTCCCACAAATGTTGCATGGAGAGGCAATCCACAATCATTTCTATCGACAGATTACAGAGTAATGTTATTAATTATTTTTTTATAACAATTATTTGTTACTATCATTTTTTTATTACAATTTATTTTATTATTAATCATTTTTTGATCGCAACTACAATGCACAATGCAGTTATTATTTCTATTTTCATTATTTTAGGATTGCACTTTGTATCATCATATTTTTGACGATGCGGTAAGACCAGCCCGCAAAGCAAGTCCGTAATGTTGCGTTAGGTTTAAAGAGTGAAGTCACATATGCTTGTAAAGTAAAATATGAATCGGCGGCTATCGCAAGACAACTGACTAGTATAATGAGGTCAGTTATTATGATGCAAAATATATTATCACAATCATAAGATAAATTCTTGTCAGAATAATGAATAAAATTGTTATTTCTTTATAGGAAAACACTTGTGACAAATGATGATACTTTTTGTGTGGTTTCAAGTGTAACGCATAGATTCACTTTGAAACAGAATTCCGCTATTGGGACATTACTTTGTTCAACTTGACAATGAAATAAAGTAAGTTTTTTAGCATTATAAAAAATTTATCATTTCGGCACGGTTGACGATTCAAATTAAATTGATAAATCAATAATGTAGATTATTCTGACAATTAAGTCATGTGTTTTCATTTTGCTTCTACCAGCGATATCTTAAAATTATAGTAAAAAAGTAACGATAGGATGATCACTGCAAATTTCATATCACATTGCAAGACGTTTCTTATAATTTTCTTTATAATAATGAGTCCTCGTGCTGCAATATCTAATTTTGAAATTATAAAAACTTTAAAATATTTTGAAATTTGTGACGATCAAACCGGCAAATTGAAATCTAAATTTAATTCAGTGTGGAAAGATATGTGCAACATGGGACAATCAAATGAAACCTTTTAATTTATACTTTTATGTCCATCAAAATTGGCATAACGTTTTCGAAACATATAAAAAGATGAAGAATGTGATTAATTTCAATAACTTTACTGAAGAAAGTATAATTCTGAGTGAAACTGATGACATTGATATTTCTGACTTCTGTAATGATAGTAATAGTAGTAGCTTCGATAGTTTTGAATAGACGCAACATCCATGTAATGATAGAAAAATTCAATTCAAAATTGTTTTATCAAAAGGACAATGGTTAAATATCAAACCAGAAGAAAAAGTCAATAATAGGCGAGAAATTTATTATTCTTTGAAGAATGGTTGGACACATATTTTGTCTGAATTAATTTTTCTACAATAAAAATTACCATATGCGTATTCTTTCAAGAACCAGAAAGTAATACACGCGAACTGTTATGCTACAGATTATATTGTAAAAATAAATGGATTTTGCAGTGATCACAATTGTAAAGCTCAAATTTATGAGCAAGGATTTTTTCAGTTTACTAATGATGATGATGTATCGCTCGAATTCGTTACCTTAAATACTGAAGATTTATTAAACTCCAAAAAAAGATATGTCCGGAATTCGAAAAACGTCGTTTAAAAAGCATATGAAACATAAAAAAGCCAATGTATTTAGAAGTGAATTAATTAGAAAATATCATAAATATGCCGATCAAATTGGTCCTTTGGTATCAAATAACAATGTTATTAATGGAGTGCGTTTCGAGGCTAAAAATGAAGAATTCGGTGTTAAAGGTACTGTATGGTAATCGCTTGAACATTTAAAAAGTGACGTTGAATTTAGTCGTGCTATTAAACAAACAGGCTTTGATAAATTTTTTTTATGTATTGGACACCGGAACAAATTGACGTTTATAATGATGTAATAAAACTTGGTTCAACTGTTTCTATTGATGCGACAGGGAGTGTTGTCCATAAAATAACACGTTCGGAAAATAATTCTAGTAATCAAATTTTTTTATATCAAATAATTACTCATGTTCAAAACATTATAATACCATCTGGTCAACTTCTCTCGGAACGACAAGATACTCGAATCGTTGAATTCTGGTTACGAGAATGGATTTCATCTGGCGCACATGTTCCTTTAGAAGTAGTCACTGATATGTCAATTACACTTCAAAATACGATTACTTTAGCAACTAATGGAATATTTTATAAAAAGTATTTGTCAATTTGTTATGATTTTTTAATTGGAAAAACTCAATTTGTACCACGGCCATTCGTTCGAATTGATATTGCACATTTGATACATTGTGTTGCTAGACTGAAATGTTTATCTCGTGAAAAACCAGCAATAAAAGATTTTTATTTACGATGTATAGGATTTATGACTACAATTGAAAAGTTTCAAGATTTAGAAAAATCTATGAAATCAGTTTTGATCGTCAGTCAAAACGAGAGTCAATGTTTTGCAGAAATTCAGTAGATTTTGAAAAGGATTGAAACTTTCAAATTTGATGATTCCGTTGATTATAAACAGATAAGACAGTCTAATGTTTGTGAAAATGGCAATAATTGTACAAAACACATTTCTTGTAATGATAGAATTGATGTATTTTCCGCTGTGACAGTAGATCATAATTATAACTACAACGCTGATAATCTTTCGCTTTATATTGATCAAATAGTAGAGCAAACATATTCAGAGCAAAATTCAAATATGTCAATTAATTTGAATGATATGAACATGTATTATTTTCCGGAAATTATCAATGATTTGAAACGTTTATTTAAACAATTTCCATTGTGGACTAATGTTATGTTAAACTATTTTAATTCAAAAAATACTGTCGCAACATCTGCTCGATCCGAAAATTATTTTTGTTTTCTTAAGGAAAATCTCTTAGAAGAATGTCAACTGTGTCGATTTGATAAATTTTTTATAAAACACGTATGAACAATTAATACCAAAGTTATCGAAGGAAGAGCAGCTTATGATGCATTAAAGAAAAACAAAGTTATTATTAAACAAAATCGTGAGGAAAAGCTACGGAAGGAGAAACAATTAATTTTACAAACGAAAGAAAATTGGAAAAATAAAGTAGTGAATGATACATGTGATTTTTCTAATGAAAATGAAAAAGATAATTTTTCTATTCTTAGTTTTAATACTGATGAGTATAATCAATTAGAAGCTGTTAATTCAAAAGATATTGTTCATTCTACTCCGAAAGGTATGGTGGATTATCCAATTAAAAAAATTCAGAAAACGATTTTTCCATTGTGTTGGACGTTGAAAAAAAAGTATTTGAACCGATAATTAAAGTAAATCAAAATTCTGAAAATGACAAGAATTTATTGAACAAACGCGGAATGTATGTTACTCCATGTCCTAATATAAAGGTAATCCACCAAAAACCTGCTCAAAAAAAGTTTAAAAGAGATTTTATTAAAAATGGTAATAGGTTACCTCCACGTATGATTAATAATAAAATTTATCTTTTTAACACTTGTCCGTTCGATTCAATCACTGAAATTGTATCTGCTGCTTGTTGCAACTCCAGGAACTTTGAGACTTTTGTCACTTCATAAATAAGAAAAGAAACTATTTGTTTTTTTACATGTGTACGTAATTATATTGAACACGGAGCTACAGCATCGTTTTACAGATTAAGAGCAACATTGTTATATTCATTATATCCGTCTGTTAGTAACAATATAACTTGTGAATACAATGTTTGCGATTTATTTAGTAAACTAATGAGTACATACGATATAAATATTGAAACAATAAGGTGTCAAAATTCTCAATGTTGTGCAGTTGATTCACAGAAAATACCAGTTTTAAATTTAAGCGCGAAAATAATATGGGAAAAAGATATACGACATTTGAATGAGAGTGTAGATGAGTTAATACGCGCAAAAATTAGCTACTGTCAAAGCTGTCAGAAAAACTCCGCCAGTAAAATTATCCAAATTCGTGATTATTTATGTTTAAATATTGAACATTTTTACGAACCATCGATTCATTTTCCTGATAAGACTTTTCCGAACACTAATTTAAATGATATTCCAACTATAATAAGAGTACAAGACAAATCTTATGTTTTGTGTGGCGTAATTCAATTTATAGCTTCTACTATTATTAATGGTATTGGACATTATGTTGCGTACGTTAGGTCACTCACCAACAAATGGACAGAAATTAATAATCTCTTTAAAGAACCAACAAATATTTTTAATTTACTGGCGATTATAGAATATCGTTATTATTTTATGTATTAGTTTAATTAATTTTAATAATTTTGCTCACTATGTTGGCCAAAGATAACATTAAACATCTACCAGCAATAGTTGCATCATACATAAACAATATAGCTATATCTGTAAGCTGTTGAGACTCGTCTACAAAAATATCTTTATAGATATTTATCTTTTATAGTTACATTTAAAAATATATATTTTGTTCAAAATAGAATATATGCATATATACATATATCTAAATATTTTTGTTCAGAACATTAATTTTTGCCTATTGATGATTTTCCTCAATATTGTTACATGTGTGTATAGATGTATTGTTTCTAATTGCGAAGCCTTTTTCTTTTTATTGATAGCATAAAATGTTTTATATGTCACATGTAGCATGGGATGCAGAAAAATTTGATAATTTTGTTTTTTTTATTATTTCCCTTTGTAATACACACGTTTTCCAAACTATAAAGATATTTATAAATGAAATTTGTGTCACAATTTTTTTCAGAATTAATATGTACCTGCTATTAGCAGTATTTGAATATTCTAATATTGTTAATATGTTAATTCCAATATAAGCAAGCATGTGTGTGTGTGTGTGTGTGTGTGTGTGTGTGTGTGTGTGTGTGTGTATGCGTCTTTATAATAATAAAAATAAAATGTAAAAACTAGAAAAACGGCGCTATTGTGTATATATATTATTTATAATGTTACAATATTTATAATGACGATATATCTACTACTATTAATAAATAAAACAACACAGATAAGGTGGTTTTAAATAATTTATCCTTTCATATTATAATTATGTTAAAATAGTCCATTCATCATCCTCCATACGCATAATGTCTACTTACATTAGAATGTTTGTATGTCTATTTTCACTAGGATGTTCTAATGACACAGGAAATTAAAATAAATTTAAGGCTCCTGAGTAGTCGCCGCGGCCATATTGGAATGATGACGTCAGAAGCGAGAAATATGACACGCTGAGAATTCTTGCGTGCCATTTTTAAATAAAAAGATATTTTAAAGAAACAAGACTACAGATCGCTTTAGTATATTCGTAAAATTGTCCGGAAACTAAGCTTTTTCTTTGACAATTAATAAATAACTGTAAAATGAATGTCAAAGTAAGCCTAGTCATACGGGAAAACATGTAGTTTGACAGCTGTCGAAAGAAGTGGAAAATGTTCTTTTTACATAATACTTAACTTGCTAAGCTTAGTTTTTGGACAATTTTATAAGTTTCACAAATACGTTACACATCACAGCATTAGCATAAAGTGAATAATTACGAAATGGCATGCAAGAATAATTTGGGCTGCCAAAACGTCACTTTTCACGCCTCATAGTTCATTGATTTGCAACGTGAGGCGCTGTATAAAAATTCTGACATATGGGTAACACGCTGGTAACTAGTAGCTAACACGTAACATATATATAGTATATATCTTTTATATATCTATTATATAGTGTAGTACTCTATTAGAAAAATACTTGAGCAAACGAAGGGCGCAATGCTCAGCCATGTCCCAAAAAATTTGATTTTAATAATATTTAAATAATATATTTTCTTATATACAGCTCCGTTAGGTCGATTATCGAGAAGCTCGGACATTGGGTGACTATTAAAATGGGTGACTACCACGCATCAGACCCGGGTTCAATTCTTGTCTCTGGCATTTTTTTTCTCATCCTTTTTTATACAATCTAGCAACGAATATTTATTCATGTAAAATAAAGTTAATTAAATTAAATTTTTTTTACTCTGTAATCTGTCGATAGAAATGATTGTGGATTGCCTCTCCATGCAACATTTGTGGGAACATCTTTATGTTCATTGAAACTTGTAAATGGGATATATGGTCTGCCAATATCCCATACATTTATATTACAATCAACCACTAGAGCACAACTTGCTATGTGATATTTTTTTCTGTGGTCTCCATTTAATGCGTCCTACTAATGCAATAGTATGTATGGCATAATCGTAACTTGGTTTACCTGACAGATCTCAAACCTAAAGAGTTCATATAAAGAATATAAATATACGATCAATGTTTCATAAAAATCTATATATAAAATAATGTATGTATCTTAATATTTTTATCTTCAGATGCAATAGCGAGCCAAGTGGCTTCAGGGTGCCAATCATAAGCAAATATCAAACCACTGTGTGTTGGATTTCCCGCTCTCATTGCACCTGCGCTTAGCCCTATCACGCGAGGCTACCATATATTGTTCTCAAGTTAGCAGCAATGCAAGTTTTAATGTTGGTAACCCTGAAGGTGCCGGCCCCCGGCCATTCTCTCTCAATAAAGTGATCTCACAGTCGAACCCACGTGCGCTAGAATCTTTTATTCCTCACCTTCCGGAAATACGGCACAAGTCGTAACACTGTGTGCGGTAAAATGTTGAAAATAACGATGCGGCTTTCTCATATCCCATTGCTGTATATGTTCATTTTCGAATACAGCAGCAAAAGTATGCGGTTGTTGTGGACAAAATTGAACATCTCTTATCGATTCTGTATTACTAAATATATTAAATATACAAAATTTTAAAATACCTGAAAAATTGTTTTGCTATTATCTTTAACAATTACAAGAGAGCTTTATCTATATATATTATAACATAATTTATCTATAAAAGGTTTTAATGGCTTCTTTTATTCGTAAATCAAAACATTTCATAGTACCATCTTATGAACCAGATATCAACCATATAGGTTCTGTCATATGAAAGCTCACTTTAATCACAGTTCTTTTATAATCTATAAATACATGCTCCTGTTTTGATCAAGATTGTTTATTTAAATTCCAAATAACTACTGCACTATTTGTTGCTGCTGTCGTATATAATCTATAAAATAAAATAATATTGCAACATAAAAGGCAATCTAATATAGTATATATGAATATAGAATTTTTTAATGTATATTGTGGGCTTTATATGGAAGCGTGATTCTGATCGAGGATGAATAATCGAGAACGAAGTATTGTGCGAGCAACTGACTGACTTTATTTCACGGCGGTCTTTGTAAAAGTGTGCGGGAATCCCGCGTACATCACCGGTTCGTGCTTGGCGCCTGCGCTTCGATCTTTCGCGTGCTTTCTAGAGCTTTCTAGAGCATGTCGTATTTTCGCTACTGTGACGATCGACTACGCATGTTTTCTTCCGCCTTTCTTACTCGCTCGCTCATCACAAGAAGCATTTGTAAACAATGTTTAACAATGTATATTAAACACATAGTATTATATTGAGAAGATTAACTAAATTAAATATATGGTATATATAAGTAAGATTGTGACATAAACCAGAAAAAATTCAAACTTCTATTTCTTTCTAAATATATATGATAATTGACGTAAATTGTTAAGTTACCATCATTGACCCCAGTAAAACAGCTACGTCATATCCACGTCGAATCCATATAATTTACGTGGACTACGTGGATGCAGATTTATCCACGAATTATTCACATGGATGCAACATTCTTTTTTCATCACTACATCGAAGTACTTTATCCTCGAAATATCAATGTAGATTTCATGTGGATGTTTCTACTGAAAATTATGATTGATTAATCAAGATATACTGTCTTTATCGCAAAGTGATTTTTAATGAATAATCAATTTATGAATATTTTGATCTCTGCACATACTACAGATGAGGTAAAATTGTATTGAACAAGACAATATTACTCTATGGGGAAAGGAAACATAGTGATAATAACAATTACAGAAAATGAAGCATTAAAATAATTTTATTCTGATCGGCAATGCCAGAAACAATAATTCCTCTCTTGTATAAAGATAAGTTACAATGTTTCAGAATGAGGCATTGGAAAACAGACATTCTTTGAAACAATCCAATTATCTTCCGCGTCCTTTTTAGGGAGAGGTAACAATACAACTTTTTTTTTAATATCATCTAAACACCATCTGTGTAGTGATCCAAGGTTGCTAACGATATATATGTTTATACAGCTGGAAGAAAATGGATAAGAAAAGAGATCTGATCTTTCTCTAAACTTTCTGCCAATCAAATAGTTTCCTTCATTACATTTTATAATATTTTCGATTTTAAGCACTTCATTGGCTTTTGTAAGACAATATGCATCAGCAGACCTTAAAGAGAATTTTTTATCTGGCATTTGAATTTTGTTATACTGCTCTCCTCGACAATTTAGAGTTGGTCCCATATTATGACGTTTTTCAAATGATAATTCATTCTTTGTAGAATAAGAAAGATGAAGCATAGCTGCCTTTTCTATCACACGGCAAACTATTTGAGAAAGTGTCTTCCCTGGTGCATGCAAAAAGTTCTTCATGTGTCCCAAAAAACTTTCAAATTTAAATGCACTAAATTTTTCAAGATGTCCATGTAATCGGCAATCCGCAACTATGTGCATTAAATGATGAACATTGTATACTACAAAGGTTTGTCCATAAATTTTAGAACCGTGCTCTATAAATAACCTGAGTAATCTGTCTGCATCAATGGCATAATCCTTGACCAACACAGGGTCGACTAGAATTCGAACAGCACAGGCAAATAACAAAAAATTTTTATAAACTTCTCGCTGCATAAATCTAAAAATTATGAAACCATCATATAACAGGAGCCTTCTAAATTCTGTACCTTTGTAATATTTCCAATCACTCAATCTGCGTGGTCTTCTAGCAAAATCAGATGGAAAGAAAGATTTTAGAAAATTAGAAAAACTATTTATCTCAAGAACAACATCGCGAGGCAGTTTGTATTTACTAGCTTTAGCACAGTACAGCTTTGAAAGAATTCTTTTCATAATTCCTAGATATAACAGATGAAAAGATTCCAAAGGAAATTGTGTTAAAGGTTTAAGGTGAAGTCTCGTAATCAGAGGACTAACTCCCTTGTGATATTCTTTGTGAGTTTGTTGACAAATAGATTTATCTGTCCGTAAAGGTGATTCCTCATGAGAAAGATACGTCATTCGGTTGCCGAACCATACACCCTTAATAGTACACCTGTAAGACAAAATATTAATATTATACAAAGTATTCAAAACTTTATTGTAACTGCACACAAATTAGTTTTAAAATAACCATTAAGATTATGTTTTCTCACATGTGTACTTTATATTTGCAAGGTAATAATTTGAGAGAACAGAATGAACATGATATAAATATAAATAATATAAATGATATAAATATAATATGTTATTTTTTTAATATTAATTTTTCTTATATAAATTTTTTCGAAGTTCTATGATTTTATGCGAAATGAGTTTTATTTATACGTTGAATAACAGAAAGAATGCTAAAAAAGTTTTTGAATTCCAAGAGATAATAAACATTATTTAATTACAGGCAGAATAAGTTATAAAAATAAAAACGATTGTTAAAAATGAACTATTCTATATTTACATACATTTCAAGAGAAAAAGTGCTCATTTAATAATACTCACCTTTCACAAGCAAATTTATTGCCATGTTGGTTGACACATTTTATGCTCTAGCAGGTGCATCAGCAATTATGTTCCTGATTTTTAGTTTGTAACATTTATCTTTAATATTGAAACCATTCATTATTTCTAAAGCTTCATTGATAAAGTCTTTTAAGTAAGCATCAAGGTTTGATGGACATTTCGTTTCTCCGCACCATATAGCTATAATAAAAACCTCATTTCTATCAGCTATGCAGCCAGCAATTGGCCATAAAAATCACCGTATACTATCATAGGGCGAGAAACCATCAAAAAACACGTCAATTTCAATTACATCGGACATTGTTTCCAAAATCTCTTTAGATAATACAGTTTTAAGACCAGAGAGAATACCATCCCAGATAGCAATTTGTTAACAAATTGTCGCCAAATTGGCATCAAATTCGCTCAAAACTTGGTAACAAATCCAGTGCCATCTGTGTCCGCATTAAGCTTGTGTTTTGGTGACAAAGCTTGTTGACATAACCTGACAGCAAATTGACGGCAAAAACCGAGCAAAGCTTGACATGATTTGACGCCAAATTGATGGCAAAAATCGACCAAGATCTGCGCAAGACAATCTGATAGCAGATTGTCAGCAAAAACCGAACAAATTCTGCAGCTTTTGGCCATTCATATAAAAGTATATATTTAAATAGATTTAAAGCCTTAACCCTAAGTAACAAAATGATGATAAGTTATGGTCATAAAATGACCATTAGATAATTAGACATTATATAAAATCATATATTAATATGTTAAAATATATAGGTAAATTCAAATAACTTAATTTATAAAATTAAAGATCTTTTTGGACAGAAATTGTTTGAATAAGTGAAAATCGAACAATTATCTGTCCAATTTGCAAAAAATCAATTCAATATCTGAATTTCCTGTATAAGAATTGTGTCAAAAATTGAACTGATAGAAATATATATATTATAATATTATTAGTATTTTGTAGGCTTTATATACACTCATGACAAGAATTTGAATACGGGTATAGATAATGAATAACGCGCCGCATAGCGATAAGCGACTGAACTATTTTATAATACTTTGTAATAAGCTGCAGATTTTGTTCGGTTTTTGCTGCCAATTTTCCATCAAATTGCGCACTCTAGATCCTGCTCAGTTTTTGCCGACAATCTGATGTCAGTCATGTCAGCAAGCTTTGCTCGGTTTCTGCCGCCAATTTGCTGTGTAGTTATGTTAGCAAGCTTTGCTTGATTCTTGCCGGCAATCTGCCAGCTTAATCGGTAATAACAACTCTTGTACCAAATTTGTAGCCTTTTTGCTGACAATAATTTGTAGCAAGCACTTGGCAATATCTGTTAGAACAGACCTGGCTGACTGGGATAATACCAAAATTGTCCACCACCTTCCAATTCTTTGATTAATAATATTGTACTTCTTGGAGTTTTCAAGAGTGTGTGCGCACACATAGGAAGCAATTTGTGGTTATATTTCTTTAAAATTTTCAAAAGATGAGACAATGCATTAAGCGTTATATTTCTTTTAACAGCCCACACTCCAAGATCTTGAATTAATTTGAAATCAGAATTTGTAGATTCACAATGATCAGTAATTTCTTTAACATTTACTTTTTGCTTGTATAATGTATTACTAATAGGAACAGTGATGTTATTTTGATTTTGTGACTCGTGGCATCCAAAACTGCTTGGAAGTTCTTTATTATTAATAGTAGTAATAATCGAAGCATCATCTACTTCATATATGCTTCTTTTTTTATCCGTAAGTGCAAAACATATTTGTAATGCATCTATGCTTTCCATATGACAAGACTGTGATTCTTTGATATCTTTTTGTGTGATGGATTGATCATAATTACTTTCGTGATCATGATCTGCAGAAATAAGGTTTATATTAATACATAAATGAATAATATAATAACAAACCATAATATTAGAGCAAACATCATTAGAATATTTATGGACATATAATGACAATATTCATTGTTGCTTATTAGATCATTATAAAAAATAATATCTATATCATGGTCTTCATGTACATATTGTTGCTCTCTATTACAACACTTTTTGTTGAAATCATAATAAGCGCTCTTCTCAGCAATATGTTCAAAATATTCTTTCTGTGCTAAGGATATTGAGATTCTGATCAGATTTTCTCTTTAGCCTCTTCCATTCTGTATTCCATAACCTCTACAAATTGCAACAAATATTAACATTGTGCATTAAATATTTTTAACAGAAAGCAGACATAGATGCTTTAACATAAATAACATATAGTGAGCAGAATTGCAAACGTACCTGTTTAGACATTGCAATGAAAAGACAAGAAATATTGAGTTAACAAATAAAACTCAGGAAAATTATGTTACACCGTTTGGCTTTAACGTCTTCTTAGGATACTTAGCTATTTTATAATAAAAAATAAACAGATAATTTGCATTTATTCATAGAAATATTCAACTAAAATATCACTACATTAGATATCAGTACTACGAAAGTATCACTACATTATTTAGCAATTTCTTCGCACTATCTTAATCCGCATCCTATCGCATCCTATCATTGGCCGCGTTCAGCAGAGAAAGCGCTCAGTTATCGTCTTGTCAACACTTGACGTTGATTCGTTGGTTTTAAAAGTAAGAACCAATCACATTCGACGCTACTAAACGGTTTTCTCTGCTGAACGCGGCCATTACTGTCGACAGATAAAGATCGAGCAGGGACAGGGGCAGGGGCAGGGATAGCGGGAGTCTGGATCCTCTTAGCAATATGGCCGTCGCGATTACTAACTGCGTAGCAGGATAGTGCAATTTCAATTGATTTCAGTGTAATTTAGTATAATTCGTCTTGTATTTTGTTTTTATTATTTGTGTCATGAGTGCGATAGATGTACAAATAGCGGATAAGCCGGTAAGTCGATAAGGAAAAATAATATGAGAGAAAGAGAAAGAGCTAGAAAGTGAAATCATAATATTTTATTACAGTATGCTATACTCGAGTTACCTATATATGATGAATTCGAGTCTAATATTTATGCAGTGCCAGCCTGTACTGTATGGTTAAAGAATATAAAAGTGTGTGCAAAAGATGGCAAACAAGTTGCATTCGCAGCTATATGTAAATGGCCTCCTGACGAATCAAAACTAAGTGATTATTTAGAAAAAAGAAAGAAGCTGACTGACACTTGGATCACATATGAAAACGTAAAAATTTTGAAGTTTTGTAGTAAGTATTACATTTTGTGTATATTTCGGTGTTATATGTGTGTGTTATCATATTTATAAATAATATGTTAGCTTTTGCTTTCCCTTTCCTTATCTTTTCTTTCTTATAATATATCACATTGTAATGTACTTCGTAAACATTTAATGCTGAATTTGTAAAAACTATTGCCCTTTACACTTTCGATTTTTTAATTTTAATTTAACTTTACCCAGGCAGCACAAGGATGTCCTTAGGACGTCCAAAGGGCATCCAGGACATACATGTAGGATATCCTCAGGATATCCCATTGTAATCCTCGGATCTCCTCTGGATGTCCTGTGGAAGAGTAAATGATAGCCGTATATTAACCTCTGGAGAATCCAGGGAGATCCTGTGGAACATTCTAAGGATTTTTATAGGATATGTTAGGGATATTTTTCGTATGTTTCAAGGAGCAAATTTTAAAATTTCAATATAAATTAAAATTATGTTTTGTTATTTACTGCCAATATTAAAAATCTAATATTAAAAATAGTTCACCGTTCTTTAATATTTGAGGCTTTCGTGCTGTACATGAATATTTTAGGTTTGGCTCCCGGGTTTGAGTTGTGTAATATTTTCTAAACAATCCAATATCTGAATTCCCTATGTTGGGATTGCATCAGAAATTGAACTGATAAAAAATAATTACATTTGTAATTTCCTGTCAGTTGCTCTTTGCAAGCTTTATATAATTCTCATGACCAAATCTCAAATACGAGTTCGCATAGCGGTAAACCAACGAACTAGCGGTTGAATACTATTATTTGTAAAATTTTTGGAATGTTGCGAACAGTAACATTTCTCATGAAATATTAAATAAATAATAATTTTGGATATATGAAAATGTGCGCATCAAATTCAATTATTAATATTAAACGAAATTAACGTTAACAATTAATTGCACATGTATATGCCCTCTGGAAATCCAAAAGACATCCAATATAATAGACAGGGCAGATATATCCTACAGACATCCAGGGGTTATCCAGTGGACATTTATAGGACATTAATACTTATTATAATACTTAAGATTTCTAAATTATATAAAATAGCCGACACAACTAAAAATAATTATGTATGCATATTAAACTTTTATAAATATATTTATAATAATATCTTCAAACATCCTACAAATGTCCTGAACCGTCCTGGACATATTCAGGATGATCCTGAGGATGTTTTGTGCTGTCTGGGTATTAACGAAATTTATGATACCTTTTATTCAATTTAGTAACTTCAGATGTAAAACTTCTTTTGTTATAAATATTTAGGGGAATGTCATTCAATATGTAGTATTCATTTGCAAGACTATTCAAGTTGATTTATTTTTGTCTTTAAACTAACACATTTTCTTGCTTTTTTGCTTAATTGTATGTAAAGAATCTATAAGACGAGCTAAAGAAGAAGCAAAAAAAGTCTTAAATGTCTCAGATTTGTCACAGTCTGATAAGGACAAAAGTTTAAAGCGCCAACGATTTGTTACTCGAAGATATAGTCCTGTGAACGAAACATCATGTAATCGACGCAAAAGTAATATTGTATATGCTGATGATTCGGACAGTGATTTTGAATTAAAAACACCAGCTGTAAGAAACTTGAAAATAAGTGGTTAGTTCTTTTCTATTATATTTTATATACATATTTAAATGATTTGAGTTTTATTACTTATGTATTACTGTCTATTCATATATGAATTTTAAACACTATATTTTGACATATGAAATATATAATATGTACATATTTATGAAATTGCTTTTGTACAGACTATATCACAGTTATTTAAAACCGACTCTTTCATTTTTTTTAGTGTATTTTAACCAAAATTACTAAGTTTGTTTTATTTGATGCGCAACTAAAATACTTTTGCATCTAATAATATTTAGTATATAAAATTCTCATTTTTGATCTTCTCTATATTTTCTTACTTCTCTATATTTTCTTCTCTATATTTTCTATCTTTGACATTTCAGCAAATGATAAGAACAATAAGGCATCACCATTACTTTTTGGAAGTGACGACAGTGACGACAATTTCAGCGATAATAGTATAACGCAAAGTAAGTCTTATTTGATTGTTGAACATTTCAGAGCAGTGGTCATTCTGACTCCACATACAATTATAATCCTTTCAATATTTGTGTTTATAATAATTGCATTATTGATCAATTTAATTGTTCTTTTTCAGTTTCATGTGCACCAAACAACTATTCAAGGACAGAAACACCACAGACATATGGGAATAGTCACAAATACAACTGCAAAAATCATTTTATGACTAGATGTGACAGTAACATGAATTCTATAAAGCAAATACAAGGTATGAAGAACTTATTTGCTTGTTGAATATATCAGAACAATAGTTATTTTGACTCTATATGTTAAGAATGTTTTAGTTGTACAATAGTAGCAAAAAACTGTCAAAATTAACAAAAAAAAAGATATTTCTTACGTTTATACTGTTTGAAAAACATTAATAAATCCGGATTATAAAAAGAATTAAAATATAATATAGTTACAAAATAATATGGTTTTTGACGTCTTTATAAAAGAAGATAGTTATAATTAATATTTTTCCTAATTTATGATAAAAACTTTTGATCGTGAATATCTCTTGAAATCAACTGCAAGAAACAAAAAAAATCGAGTAATTTGCAGAAAGAGAAAAAGACAATATTTTTTTTTATAATTTTTAATAAATAACTTTTAAACGAGTAAATGGATCTAAATCAAGTTTTGCACAAATATTTATTAGAGTTTTCTTAATATATGTAAAAATTTTTGTTTTACTGGCAATGTTTTTTCCTTGTCAAATTTGTCAATAAGTGCAACAATACGCGATTTTTCATAACAATCAATAATAACTTTAAATAATTTCTAAACCATTAAGAGAGTTGTGTTCAGGTTTTATTCAGAAGAAATAGTAGAACAGTCTACGAAATTTTCATGCTTTCGTAAATGTTTCGACATATGACACATACATCTTTAATCATTTTTTCAATATTTATACTTTTAATAGTTTGCATAAATGACAAATTTAATTAGTTTATTTTTATAACTCCTTTAATTTTATTTATGTCGATATTTTCTCATATTGCCATTAATTTTTATATATTGTATATGTCTTAAATTTTATTTAGATGTAGCCTTCTTTTCCAAATCACGCGAGTCCCAAATATCAGACGCTATACATCTAACTTATTCATCTATTGATAGAAGTGTCAATGAGAGTATGGGCCCTGTAGATCATACAAAAAAGAAGGAGAGCTGTAACGTTCAAAAGGATTTAGAAACGAATAAGCAAGACAAAGTAATGAGTGAACATGAGAATAGTGATGACCGAAATTCTTGTACAGTAATACGGCAGGCGCAAGGTAAGATTGTTAATATTATAAGTTGCTCTTATATATGTATATATAATTTTTAAATAATTATTTTGCGAACAATCCATATATTGCAATTGTTGAAAAGTATTTTATATTTATTGTGGTTGTGCTTTTACAGATATATGCAAGTCATATGTAACTCCCTATAATAAATCACCTGTCAGGAATAATGGTACGTTGCATTCTTTCAATGGCTAAAACGTTTCCTCATATTGTGGTACTCATTCTTTTTTTCTATATTATAACAATAAATTATTTTTTTACAAAATAGCAAGTTTCAACAAAAGAACTATAATGGCTGCTATAAGTGATTTGAGAAGTCGTATTGATAAACTTTATGTCACCATTATAAAAATTTATACTGCAACATGTCATCCTGAGGAAACACTTGAAAATTCTATCGGGATTCCAACTCTTCCATTGACTTCTATGGAGGAATTCCACAAATGGGAAGATTTTAATTTGGACGAAGAGAAAAAATTGATAATAGTAAGAAAATATTTCCCTCTCTTTTATTTTGAAAATATATAAATTATAGTGGCCGCTATTCCATATTATATATTTTCATGTTTTACAGATTCGATTGTTAGTAGAGCATGGCAAGGAAGATTTGAAAGGCTCTGTGTATTGCATTATGCGCAAACTGATATCAAACAAAGTCGCAATAAATTTTAATTTAAAGGGAACAAATAGAGAAGGAGCAAGAATTCAGAAAAAGAAATTTCTAGATACGATATCTTATGGTCTTATCATTGGTGAGATTTATGATATTATTAATATTATATAAATATGATTAATTTCTATAGTCAATCTAAATTTGATATTTGTATAACTAATATATTTACATTAAGAATATATTCATCTAATATGTGATCTTTTTTTGTTTGCAGCTGCTTTCTTTCACAAGAAAGAAAAGATAGGGGCCTTCACTTTTTATATAATAGAGAGAGTGCAGACTCCCATATTGCGAACTGGTTAAAGGACGCAAAAAAACGTCTTGAAAACGAAGAGCTTAGATTAAAGAAGGGCAAGCAACAAGGCGAGCAATCGGAAAATAATTCAAATGACTAGAAAAATCGAAGAGGTTACGCTGTATTTTATTTTATTTTTTGTTTGTGTATATGTTAATAACTTCCCATATGTTGGTGATATTTCTGTCCTTGAATTATATTTGTTATACATCGATGTTTGTATACTACATGTATATACGTATATTAGGATGACAATATATAAACATGTTTCTCTAATTTTATATTTCATATATATATTATATATTTTGTGCAATATTTTAATAATGTTTAATTAAAATAAATACTATATAGTTTCTTACATGTTTCTCTTTATTTTTAATTTAAAACCTTGCATGTAATGTGAAAAAATCCATTCGATTATAAAACAAGAATTCATGTGGATACTACGAGGATGTGTCTCGAAAGTTCGTGAAATTTTCATATGGATTTCCACGTTAAATCGATTATCTCATCCACGTAGATTATAGTACCATTCTTGAGCGGATTGTCCACTCGAATATTCATGTGGATTCCACGATGCTGATCCACATGTTAATAACGTGGATTTCACGTACTGTTTTTGTCGGGAGATGCGAGCTCATATGCTACTCAGAACGCAAACATGTTATAATATCTATAAAATTTAACATAAGAAAGAATACATAAATGATGTTCAAGCTGATACTGCATATTGTACGTTATATGAAGTTTAGAAAATGACAACAAAATATATGTTTGTATTTATTGCGGTCTATGGGTTCATTTTACGATAATATTTTTGGGACATTTAGGTTAGAATTAGATCAAGATTAGATTAGGATTAGAAAATAAATAAAATTCAATAAATATAATTGACAAAAAGTTACATTTATTATAATGTTGTTACATTTATAATAATGTATTCTACATTTATTACAAATGTTCGACATGCATACATTATATGTGATATACGCACATATACTGAATAATATATATATTGAACACAGCATATAATAGACTGTGCGCTTCCGTACGCAAGTCAGCGCGACAGCATCAAGAAAGATGTTCTCTTCGTCACACTGAAGATTGTGTAACAGAGCATATAACCCATTTCTCTTACTGATGCTGACTCATTGACTCGTATGGAAGCGCGCAGTCTTTATGTATACTGGATAGCCCATTTTAATCCATCCAGTCGAATATCTCAAAAATCAAGCCCGGAAGAAAATAATGTTTCAAACAAAAGTTGTGTGGCTTCAAGGGGGCCATAAGATGGTGACAATGATTTGACCTTGGAAAATCATCTGAAGGTCATGTGAAGGTCAACTTTAAAATCTTAGATGGAAACCCCCATTTTTTATTTAGTATTCTTGTAGCTGACATCGAGAGCTTTCCAAAACACTATAATAAAGTATTTTTTCATTAAGTACTTTTTGAGTTATTTTATATTTTAATCTGACATATTTTGATATAAAAAATAAAATATTTCGTAAAATATTCAGTTTTCGATAATTTTACCGTAATACTTCTATGTACAGAATAATAAGACAAATTAATTAGTACCAAAAAAACAAATAATTATTTGAAAAAATACATTGTAAATAATTTTCTTAAAAACAATTTTTTTTTATACTAATTGATTTGTCTCATTATTCTGTATATAGAAATATTACGGTAAGATTATCAAAAACTAAATATTTTACGAGATATTAAATTTTTTAAATCAAAATATGTCAGATTAAAATATAAAATAACTCAAAAAGTACTTAATAAAAAAATACTTTATTATAATGTTTTGGAAAGCTCTCGATATCAGCTACAAGAATACTAAATAAAAAGTGGGGGATTCTATTTAAGATTTTAAAGTTGACCTTCACATGACCTTCAGATGATTTTCCAAGGTCAAATCATTGTCACCATCTTATGGCCCCCTTGAAGCCACACAACTTTTGTTTGAAACATTTTTCTCTTCCGAGCTTGGTTTTTGAGATATTCGACTGGATGGATTAAAATGGGCCACCCAGTATATGTATATCTGATGAATATGATCTGATCTATATATCTGATATATATATATATATATATATACAGGGTTGGGAAAGTTACTTTATAAAAGTAACTCGTTACCGTTACCGTTATTTTTTCTAAAAAGTAACTCGTTACCGTTACTCGTTACCAATTTTAAAAAGTAACTCGTTACCGTTACAGTTACTAAAAAGTAACGAGTCGTTACAATTTCCGTTACTTTTTTACAATACAAACTAATAAATTATTTTGCATAAGAAAAACTTTTAAAAAATTGTAAGCAAGATTTCATTCAAGGTTTATTACAAAATAGATGATTAAATTTTATCGAAATTCTTTATTAATTTTTAATAAAATTTGTTGCTCCATAGTATCATCATTTAAATGCCCTCTTTGTGGTGTTAATACAGAGCCACCGATGCTAAACATTCTTTCTTCAGATTGGCACTGCTTGGTAGAGCTGTATTATATTTAATAAAAAGTTTTTTAAGTTTTGGATAGTCGTTTAACATTTCTATATTACAATTATTTGATTTTAAAAACCGTGCAATTCTTCTTGTTCAAATTCATTTTGCACCGTTTTTTGCTCAAAAATGAAAAAATCATCGTGATCGTCAGATTTTCCAGCTTTTGAAGAATTTTCAGTTGATCGGATTCCCAATAAATCCTCCAAGTAATTTTCAGCACGTTTTCTTTTTTCTACGGTTAACCAGTTTAACTTAAATTTTGGATGTAAACATGCTGCTATTATTAATTCTTTTGTTTCAAATATTGTAAGAAATTTAAAATCAAATATAGTAAATTAAGCGACATTGTTTGTTTTATTGAAATTAATACTTTTGAACCAATAGTTTAAAATAAAATAATATTTTTCAATTAAATCCTTATTTAAAATTAAATAACATATGTATTAATCAAATTAATAAGTTACCTTTTATTTAAACCTTGCTGAATAGTTTCAACTAATGAATGGCAATCTATAAGGTCAGATTTATTGAGATTTTCTAATTCTCGTTGCAAGGTACTTAGAACTGGTAGTAAATGAGAGCTCTGCTTTTCCGAAAAGATAAAGCTCTCATTGGATATCGCGTGTCGCGTCATCGCACTGGTCTGCAAGAGCCATAAGTTGATCAATCACATTCAAGCATTTTTACAACATAATAAGAATGCTAATTGGTCGATTTGCTTACGGCTCTACGGTTAAGATAAAAATTTTATCACGCACAATAGCAAGAATAATATCTTAAATAAATCAAAAAATTTGAAAAAAGTAACGATAAAAGTAACTGTTAAATTCGTTACTCGTTACCGAAAAATGTAACGAAGTTACTTTTTCCGTTACAAATAAAATTTGTAACACTATTACCGTTACAGTTACCGAAAAAAAGTAACTGTAACGGTAACGGCGTTACAAGTAACGCGTTACTTCCCAACCCTGATAATAATATACCAATAAAATAAACATTGATGCCAACAATATAGTGATAAACATCGTTTCTTGATGTTCTGGACCGTTTTATTGATCTTGATCTTCTTCAGCTTACTATTTTACTGATACTTGAATACACGTTACAAAAATCTTTTTTATTTTTATTGTTCATTTAATTGTTAAAAGTTTCCGTAAAAATAATATAATATATATTTAATAATATTATAATAATTGGATCAAGCTAACAACTTGCGATATATGAGAAAACTTGTATGTAAGAATAACGCGTTTATACTTATTTTGATATTATTAAATATTGTTTGAATTTTACAATAAAATGTTATAAAATTTTTATTTTATACAAATACTGTCGATTATCTAAGAGATTCACTTGATGCGATAATTAGTTGAAACACTACTCACTATATGTTTAAAATAAAATTGCAAATATTTTTAAGCCTAAGCAGATACATGTATCAGTAAAACAAATATTTGCGAGCTATAAAGATCTGAAGCCTGTAATTATAGCCAGACTATACTGTACTTCGTCCAGCTAAAAATAAGAACGTATTAATAATAAAAGTTTCATATCTTGAAAGGCAAACTAGTTAAACCGGTTAACACTCACGGAAAAGAAATTAGATAAAAACTGCGTATGGTAATTAGATTTCAGTCATAATAAATGGGCAACAAACATCCTAGCGCTGTGACACCTATTTATTAGGTCCAACCGCAAACCGTTTTGCTGCAGTTTACAGTTTTATTTTGGAAATCATGATTAGCTATTGTAGCGAAAATTTGTTTTTCCGTGCTTGAGCCATTTTCTGTACCAAAATTGGTAAGATCGATTACGTTTCAAAAATCGGTATAATCGTTTTTGTGGTTGTTGATTTCGAATCCGGAGTCGTAATTTTGATATCGCGCATCTCTAAAACCATACGTCCAAAAAGAACCTAACTTTACTTAGGATACAAAATTTTATTCAGATCCATCGAAATTTATCGGAGTTATTCAATGTGCGCATATATCCGTCTGTTACGTATCAACTTTAAGTAATGCGCGTTTTCTTATATAAAGTATAGATCGCGCATTTGAGAATACTCGTGGCCGAGTGGCAAGCGATGATTTGTATAAATTGGACATCGCCTTTAGGAGAGCCGATATATACACAGTGTCCCAGACCATCCGTACACCACTTCTAAAATGAAAATAAATAAATGGCTTTTATCAAAAATCGCAAACATTTTTTAAGTAATTCGGGTATGCTCTATCGAATGGTGACCTTGAACTTGACCTTGAACTTGACCTTGAGGGTCAATTCAAGGTCAACTTTGATTTTTCAAATGAAAACCCCTTTTTTATCGCATGTTCTTGTAGCTTATCTCACAGCTTTTTTGCATTAGTTAATTTGTCTCATTATTCTGTACATAAAAGTATTACGGTAAGATTATCGAAAACTAAATATTTTACGAGATATTTAATTTTTTATATCAAAATATGTCTGATTATAAAATATAAAATATCTCAAAAAGTACTTAATGAATCTTTTTAAGAAATCTTTTTACAAGCAAAAATCTTTTTGTAAAACAAAAAATTCCTAAATCTGACTAAATTGTAATATCTACAGATAATTGAATTTCTTTTATTACCTCTAAATCATTTGGATGACGGATAGCCACACCATACATGAAAAAAGTCCCGAATTTAAAAATGGGATAATACTTATTTGATAGATTACACATCAATTTCCATTGTTCCTCTGAAAAATATATTATAAATATCGATACAAAAGTTTTAGTGGGATTAATTTTATTGTTATTTCATCACACCTTTACTCAAATACGTTGAAAATAGACAAATAATAATTGTGATAATGATTTGCAAATGGATATTGCCAAGAGAAAAGTCTTAGTTTTGTGAGATATGTAATTTGCATACTTTTGATAGGTATACTACGTTCTAGATCATAAGTTTTTATGAATTTAATTTTTACTTGTATGTATGCATGAATTACGAGTCATCTATCAATTAATGTAAATAGATTAGAAATTTTATACTTGCCTGCTGAAATATATGCCTGTGATGCATTTCCAACAATCGAATGGCCCGGTGATCCTGGTAAAAGATTAACCAGTCGTCCGTTTCTTCCATAATGTACGTAATAATAATCAGGGTTGGGAAAGTTACTTTATAAAAGTAACTCGTTACCGTTACCGTTATTTTTTCTAAAAAGTAACTCGTTACCGTTACTCGTTACTAATTTTAAAAAGTAACTCGTTACCGTTACAGTTACTAAAAAGTAACGAGTCGTTACAATTTCCGTTACTTTTTTACAATACAAACTAATAAATTATTTTGCATAAGAAAAACTTTTAAAAAATTGTAAGCAAGGTTTCATTCAAGGTTTATTACAAAATAAATGATTAAATTTTATCGAAATTCTTTATTAATTTTTAATAAAATTTGTTGCTCCATAGTATCATCATTTAAATGCCCTCTTTGTGGTGTTAATACAGAGTCACCGATGCTAAACATTCTTTCTTCAGATTGGCACTGCTTGGTAGAGCTGTATTATATTTAATAAAAAGTTTTTTAAGTTTTGGATAGTCGTTTAACATTTCTATATTACAATTATTTGATTTTAAAAACCGTTGCAATTCTTCTTGTTCAGATTCATTTTGCACCGTTTTTTGCTCAAAAATGAAAAAATCATCGTGATCGTCAGATTTTCCAGCTTTTGAAGAATTTTCAGTTGATCGGATTCCCAATAAATCCTCCACGTAATTTTCAGCACGTTTTCTTTTTTCTCCGGTTAACCAGTTTAACTTAAATTTTGGATGTAAACATGCTGCTATTATTATTTCTTCTGTTTCAAATATTGTACGAAATCTAAAATCAAATATAGTAAATTAAGCGACATTGTTTGTTTTATTGAAATTAATACTTTTGAATCAATAGTTTAAAATAAAATAATGTTTTTCAATTAAATCCTTATTTAAAATTAAATAACATATGTATTAATCAAATTAATAAGTTACCTTTTATTTAAACCTTGCTGAATAGCTTCAACTAATGAATGGAAATCTATAAGGTCAGATTTATTGAGATTTTCTAATTTTCGTTGCAAGGTACTTAGAACTGGTAGTAAATGAGAGCTCTGCTTTTCCGAAAAGATAAAGCTCTCATTGGATATCGCGCGTCGCGTCATCGCACTGGTCTGCAAGAGCCATAAGTTGATCAATCACATTCAAGCATTTTTACAACATAATAAGAATGCTAATTGGTCGATTTGCTTACGGGTTTACGGTTAAGATAAAAATTTTATCACGCACAATAGCAAGAATAATATCTTAAATAAATCAAAAAATTTGAAAAAAGTAACGATAAAAGTAACTGTTAAATTCGTTACTCGTTACCGAAAAATGTAACGAAGTTACTTTTTCCGTTATAAATAAAATTTGTAACGCCATTACCGTTACAATTACCGAAAAAAAGTAACTGTAACGGTAACGGCGTTACAAGTAACGCGTTACTTCCCAACCCTGCAATAAATAAACAAACAATGGCCAATTAAAAGATTTTATTTATTTTAAAAATTTATTACGTGAATAATGTTTTGCTTTCTCATAGAGGAAGCTTTGTTTTCGTGAAATTGTTTTTTTTTTAGTTTTCGATGCCAATGTGTTCAGAATAGTCTAAAACGTCGGAAAGACACGTTTCTAAAAAATGTCCGTCCGTGTGTATTTACGTGTGTATATGCACCAAAAGGGCGTGGTTGCTGTAATTTTCGCAAATTTTGAGATATTGCACTAAACTTTTATACATGAATAGAGTATCATTAAAAGATGATTGGTATTGAATTTGATGAGAATTGGTGACAGGGTTCATTTTTTATGAAACTCTGAATTTTTCAGTAATGTCTGTGGACGCTCTAACTTCTGTCAAGTTTTGAGGTATCAAACTAAGGGGCCTATTCTGTAACCATTAACAATATCATTTCGTTAGATATCATTCCGCAGCTGTTTTTCGATACGTTTTGGCTGCACAATGACATAATTTTTAATGACATCGTTAAAAATTACAGAATAGACCCCTAAATTGTTTTACATGAATAGTAGAGTATCATTAAAGGATGATTGGTATTGAATTTGGCTAGAACTGGTCTATCGAGCAGTTCGATGACTATGCATATCGCGTATAATGTTGTAAGCGTATCGTAACACTATTATAATTTTATTGTTGCGTTTCACATGTATTACTACGCCTTATGATATTTCTTTACGAATCTTTATTTTTAATAGGCGCAATTTTTTGATATCATTATTTCCGTGGAATTTTATAAATACATTTACATAACAGTTTATGGCACGTATACGTGTGTGTGCGTGAGCGTGTGTGTGTGCGCGCGCGCGCACCTGGCTGGATACGTATGCGTAATATATACCAATAATATAATATATAGCAACATTTTATACTCATTTTATACCTAATCGATTTTTTTTGCAATTAATCTCGTACATGCTCAGTCATATTGTTTAGATATAAAGATAAAATCAAATAATTATTTGATGGAAAAGAGTAAAATAGAGGGTATATAAATAAATAATATACAATCACACATCAAAAACAGTATACGTCTAATGCTCTGGTGTGTACGATTCTAAAAAAAAAAAAAGAAAAAGAAAGAGAGAGAGAGAGAGAGAGAGAGAAATAGAAAAGGGAGAAAGAGGGAGAAAAAGAGACGAATAGAGAAAAGTATGTATATAAATTAATAAATAAATAAATAATATAATTGTATATGTTAAATGTAGATGTATGCGCAAGTGTTTAATGTGAAAGACTAAGCAATCAAAAATAATGCAGTAATATTTATATTGGCAACACATAATATTTATATTTATAATATTATATTATATAACATAATATAATGTTATATTAAATCAAACGTTTCGGCCACTTCGGGTCCTTATCAATAAAAATAATAAAAATTTTAACACATGAGATCGTGAGGCGGAGTTAATACATACAGAACGCGATGATAGACTTATAATAGTGTTACGATACGCTTACAATATTATCGAGTGGTTCGCAGATGATAATATGACTATAAGTTTTCGCATAGGTCAGACTCATCTCACAGATACTTAATTTTGCTTCCAGAAATGGTGGAGGCAGGCGCAAGCAATGAATAAAATGACCGTATATCTATATTACAAATAATCCGCTGATAAAGATCGTAATGTCGGATATAGCGAAGGATGTGTGTCCGGTGTAAGCGTATGATGAATAAAATAAAGAATGTTATCCATGTGAACTAAAATGTTTTTCCCCTATCTAAACAAGGTATATTATGTCTATACTCGAAATTCTCGAAGTGTATCGTTGCCTCTTTTCCGCGATGCTGATTGGTTCTGTCATTGCGCTTACTTCGTGAGCGGCTGTCATTGCATATTTTGACAGTTATTTTGTGTGTATATCGTTAAAAATGTTTAATGAAAAAGAATAAATGGCGCGCGCAAAGCGCGCATTGTGTTTTTCTAGTATATTTAAATTATAGTAAAAAATTATATGTGGAAGTGAATATTGTATGATGAGAAATAATAATAGAATAACGGCTAACAAAATGATGAAGAACAAATGTATGAAGACACGGATGTCTAATAGACTTTATAACTTATTGCTTTTTCTGTATCGACACTTCATGTATTATCAATAAATAAAATAATAGACAGTTAACGCTTAGTAAGAGTGCCAATTTTTATTTGATATTATTTTCTAGCAATCGTAACAATTTTATAAACCGACAACTATTTGTCATTATGATTTCTCTTTGATTATGACGATGATATTTATGCATTAAAAATAAAACTGGCCAAACAGGAAGGATTTCTTTGATGAAATATTCAAATCATTATTTATTGTAATTATGGCAATAATATGTTTTTATGGATTAAAAATAGAACTAGTCGAATGAGGAAAAATCTCTTTGACGAGATGACCAAGGTTAATACATGCATTTATTCATTGTAGTTACGTGGCAATAACATGTTTTTATGCATTAAAAATAGAACTAATCGTATAAGGAAAAATCTCTTTGACCAGATGTCCAAAATTAATAAATATAATGATTCATTGTATTTATATGGCAATAATATATTTTTATGCATTAAAAATAAAATTAGCCAAACAAGGAAAAACCTTTTTGTGGCAAAAAATTAAGCATTCACCAAAACCTTTACAGCAACTGGTAAATCGATTATACGAAGAAAATGTATTTCGCATAGAAAAAATATTACAAGAAACATATCCCATTATACATTATAATAATTCATTTCAAATATCTCGCTTGGAATATAGAGAATTTATCATTTCTTCGTAAAAACCTAATAATTGCTGCTTAATATCAAGTAACATAATTATTCTGGTAAATGAAATATTATTACAAAATGGAAACGTATATCTTTGTGGCAGTAAAATTACTAATACACAATCTCTTTTTTTTAAACCTTGTGATTCTAAACATCTAAATATAGTTGTAATTAATAATTGTTTTATTCCTGATTACTATCTCAGTTGAAAAAGTAAAAACATAATGTTTAAAATTATCGTTTCCTAATTATGAAAAATCTGTTATAATTCCTTCGATACATCATCAAGATTAATTTCTTGAAAATAATGTACTATTTTTTTGTACTTCTTAATATTTTTTGTCATTGTACTATATCTATTTTTATTATATCTACATTATACTATATTATTGTACGTCTAAGAAAAATAGAAATATATTATGTAATGTGTATGTAAATAATATTCATTAAAATATATAATAAACAATGTGTATAGCAGAAAAATAAAAATAAAAATAAAAATAAGTTTTATTCTTTTTATATTACACACGCGCGCGCGCGCACACACACACGCACGCACACACACACATATATATATATATATATATATATATATTTCACATATATTACAATATGAAGTCAATAAGAAAAAATATTAAAATATTTTTTAAACTATTTTGTAATATATTTCATATTTTTAAAATAATCATATTATATAACAACTTTATAATGTATATAAAAAATGTTATATATCATAAAAGTAACAATGTTACTTTGCAGTTATTTTCGGTATAGTAACAAAATGTAATATATCATTTGTTATACTCATAATATGTTACAGTTATATAACAAACAAATAACTTATGTTATATTATTTGTTATTTCCATGTTATATTGCTGCAACAACTGGTGTTTACTGAGCATATATGTTCTTTACATCACGCGTTGATCGAGCAAAGCGCTATCAAGGCGAACCACACGCGACCCGAGCGACCCATCGCGTTTTTGCAATGAATCACTTCATTGCGAAAACGCGAAATAAGCAAATTGCGAAAATGCAAGCAAAGAAGTCCTACTTAGAACTCTTTAGCAGTGTGACCAGAAACAGGTCCCGCGGCTCACGGCTCAGCAATGGAGGGGATAACGCACACAAGCGCGAACCGCGTACATGTGCGCTCTGCGCTTCGGTTAGTTTCGGAGAGTAGAGAAGAACAGACATATGTTTCCGTCTTCTTCTCACTTTCTACCGAGCTGGCAACGATGGTTGCGTTCCGATATTCACTGCCAGTACTGAAAATCTATAGTCCACGTCACGTGCACTATAGATTTTCAGTACTGGCAGTGAATATTGGAACGCAGCCGAAAGCAATGTTGATTGCTTGGCTTATTACATACGATAGCGTTAAACGTTTTTCTGACTCGTGAACTTTTTATTATGCATATATGTATATATATATATATAATATTTTTTTTTTTGTTATGCTATATTAGTATAGCATTGGCTATAGTTTATAAGTTTTATTGTGATATAGTAAAAGTAATATATTTACATATAAGGACATATGCAATTTTTTAATTACTTTATATTACTTTAATAATTACTTTATTAATTATTTACACAAATATGTGTTTGTGTAAGATTATAAATATTACAATAATATAAGAACAAAGAGTGAATGGACTTCCATACCACCCATGAGGTTCCACTAATGGCGCGTTAGATTTTTTTATTACATGGATCTTTGCCTGGAGCCCTATTGTACCACATTTTATTCATGTCTTATATAGAAATAATATATTTTACATATCTCTACTTTATCTTATATCTTATGTGATATCTTTTACGGACAAAATACATGGATGATAAAATTCAAAAAATAAATCTTTCATCAATTAAAATAAATTTTTCCTTTAGACTACCGATATTATTTTTAATGATATTTACCTGAAATATTGTCCAATATGTTCATTGTTTTTCTCGAGCAGATTTCTGCTTGTGTTTACAAATAAACGCACAGCCTGTCGTGTCCGCTCGTCTCGATATGCCCAAATCAGCTGACAAAGTATTTTTTTCTTGTTATTGTCTCGGAACAATTTCGTTGTTTTTAAACATGTAGAATAGGCTCTCGTCTCTTTTCTCGCCGAAACGTCGACTAGATAAGTAGTACGCGGGCACAGAATCAATAAATTATATCAATCCAAATTTCATTTCAATAGATTATATCAATTCAAACTTATCTGGAATTCTTTACGCTGCTACCTTTCGTTTTAATAATTTTCTCTAAACAGTGCTCTTATATGAAATCTTAATGTTCAGAAAGTTTATTCATATCCTTTATAGACATAATATATTTTACATATCTACTTTATCTTATACCTTATGTGATATCTTTTACGGACAAGATTCGCGAATGATAAAATTTATGGAACTATTCCAATTGTAAGTCTCAAATTTATTTATATTTTTATCTGTTATATTTATATATTTATATTACATTCTTCATTGTATTTATTCATTATATTTATTCATTATATTTATTCATTGTATTTATTCATTATATTTATTCATTATATCTATATATATACAGGGTGACCCATTTTAACTTAGGCAGCCAAATAACTCGAAAAATAAGCACACTACGAAAAAATGTTTAGAATCAAAATTTTGTCATTTCGAGGGGGACGTACAATGACGTTAAAATGAGCCCCCCCACCCCTTCCCCTGGGCGGTGAGGGGGGGCAAGTTTGAAATCTTAAATGGAAACCCCTATTTTTTATTGCATATTCGGAATCTTTGGCTAAAAACACATACAATTTGTCTGAAACATTTTTCTCGATTCATGATAGATGGCGCTGTAATCGACGAAATTCAATTTCTTCGATTTCTCTTACTGAGAACCCATGCTTACGATTCTGCAATAAATTAACAATAAAAATACCACGTTTTCATTGTTAATACTCGAAATTAGTCTTAAAACAAACTTCTCATTATTTTTTATTACTCATTAATTACTTCTCAAGAAACTGCTTTTAGCGTAACCTGCCCTTTAGGCAACTTGAATGGTGCAAAGTACCGAGACATTTTGGACTTTCCATCTGATGGAGTTCCTCTAAGTATCCCTCCAAAATTTTGTCCATTTAGTGCCAAAGTCACAAGTGTTTATGTATTTTTTTAACATTTGTACTCTGATAAAATTCTGGTAAAATGGCAAATTATACGCCTACAGAAGTAGTCGATATTCTTATAACCTTTGGCGAATGTGGTAGAAATTACAGACTTACTGCCCGTACTTATGCGGAGCGATTCCCAAATCGCCGCCATCCTACTGATCAACAAATTATAAACATTGAAAGGAGATCTCGTAATAATCCACTTCATCGCGAAAGGCGAAGGAATAGACTTCATAATAATAATGACCCTAGATTGCTCGCAGTTTTGGCTATGGTTCATCAAAATCCCCATATTAGTACCCGTCAAATAGAACGAGAACTGGGAATCCCTCAAACTACGGCACATAGATTGTTACGAAGAAATCGAAGAAATTGAATTTCGTCGATTACAGCGCCATCTATCATGAATCGAGAAAAATGTTTCAGACAAATTGTATGTGTTTTTAGCCAAAGATTCCGAATATGCAATAAAAAATAGGGGTTCCCATTTAAGATTTCAAACTTGCCCCCCCTCACCGCCCAGGGGAAGGGGTGGGGGGCTCATTTTAACGTCATTGTACGTCCCCCTCGAAATGACAAAATTTTGATTCTAAACATTTTTTCGTAGTGTGCTTATTTTTCGAGTTATTTGGCTGCCTAAGTTAAAATGGGTCACCCTGTATATATTTCATTCTTAGAGTCTTTGTTGTTGACAATTCTATATAGAAATGTGTGATACATTAAAAAAGAAACCTAAGCGAAGCTTTTCAGAAGCTTGGCTTAGTGATGATCGATTTAAATTTTGGATACGCAAAGTATCATTTGACGATAGCCTTTTCCATTGTATTATATGTAATAAAAATTTTTCGTACGGTTTATCGCACGTTATAAGACATGCGGATTCTGCGTGTCATAAAGAAAATGCATCATTATTAAATAATAACAATATAAGTTCAAATACAATAATACGAAAACGTTTTAAACAACAATGGTTAGAGATCGATTTGTTTAAGCCATGGCTACGCGAAGTATCAGATGACGTTAATTCATTTTTCTGCGCGTTTTGTAATATATCTGTTATTGGTGGTTTGTCTCAAATCTATCGTCACGCAGAATCCAAGCAACATATTATAAAATGTAAAGAAAATGAAACAAACAAATCCAGTGAAGATATGAATGTGAACGAATCACTTTTGTCATTTGAAGAGCGAAAGAAATCAGCAGAAATTCGATATGCCGCGTTAATTGCTGATAAAAATATTTTGCATCGAACGGCAAAAGATATTCTTACTCTTTTTCAAGAAATAGGAAAAGATTTTAATGTTTTGAAAAATATGAGTATGGGCCAAACAAAATGTACAAGTATAATTTCAAATGTGTTATGTCCGATTGAGACGGATCATATAGTTAACAGCATTCAAAACATTAAATTTTCAATTTTTATTGATGAAACATCTGATATTTCAAATGAAAAATGGATGACGTTTCTTGTTCGGCATGTTGATTCGAAAACATTAAACATTCGCTCGTAATTAGTAAAATTAATTAATATTGATGCGAGAGACTGCAGCGCAGAAAAATTGTTTAATGCTTTTAAAGCTGAAATGTGGAAATTGAATATTCCATTTTTAAATATTGTTGCTTTATCATGTGACAATGCATCCGTAATGACGGGAAAACATCTTTCATTTAAAAAAAAAAGCTGAAAGAGATGTGTAAAAATTTAATTACACTTCCATGTCCTTGTCATTCCACTGCATTAGTTGCGCATGCCACATGCGCTAAAGTACCGGATTATTGCGAGGAATTTAAAAAAAAAATCGTGAATTTTATTAACGGTAGTCCAAAACGTTCGGCAATTTATCAAGAGTTCTGTGAATGTTTTCAGCAAACAAACCTAAAAATTTTAAAGTTGTTTGATACACGGTGGCTTTCTCATCATTCATGTGTTGAAAGACTTCTTGAGTCTTGGGATATTATCAAGTTATTTCTGAATGAAATTACTATAAGCGAAAGAACAAAGTCTGGAACATATTTATTATCTATGATGCAAAATCTAGATATAAAAGCCTATTTCTTATTTTTACAGCATATTTTAAATTTTTTTAATTCATTTAATGCATTTTTCCAAGCTGTGGAAAATAGAATACATTTATTGCAGCCAAAGTCAGTAGAACTTTTAACCACATTTTGCAAACATTTTTTAAAGTCAGAGCATTTGAATAATTTATGTGATAATATTAAATTTGATGAAAAGGAGAATCAAAAATTGTTAGAAGAAGTTTCTTTAGGATCTGAATGTGAAGACTACCTCGATGAATTAATGAAGGAAGGACATGCAGATATAGTTGCAAATGTTCGAAAGAATTGTTTGCAATTTTATGTAACTGCCGCCGAGGAAATTTATAAAAGATTACCAATTAATGATAAATTTTTATCAAAATTAAAAGTTTTCGAACATAACCTAGTATTATTAGATATTGATAGAGAAACATCATTCAATGATGTTTCTTTTATCGCTGAAACTCTTGGCGGGTTTGACGAAAACGGTTTGAAGAAAGAATGGCTTACTTTACATCTAGATTTTACAATAACAGAAAAGGAAAAGCTATTAAAATTAAGCTTTGATGATATGTGGAAACAAATTTTACAAAGTCAGTATTCCACTAATATTGATAAATATCCCAATCTCAAACGTCTTTTGAATGCTGTTAGATCACTTCCAAATTCGAATGCCGATCCAGAAAGAATGTTTTCTGTTTTAACAGATTTAAAAACAAAAAAACGAAATAAACTTTCGTCTTCCTCTATAAATGCTATTTGTGTTTTGAAATCAGCATTGAAAGCAAGAAAAGAAACCATTCTAAACATGGAGATTGATGAGAAGCATTTATCTCTCATGTCGTCGGACAAATTATATAACACTCCTCCTAAAAAACAAAAAAGCAGTCTTACATTATATGCTGCAGATGTTTGTGATATTGCTGGTCCCTCAACATCTACCGATATGCAATAATAATGTTCAGAAGATAATGACTTATATTTTATGGCCATTATTATTCATATAATATAATATAATAAAAATAGTTGCTTTACTTATTTTCTTGTAAAAATATCATGTCGGTAATAGATATTATGTTTCCAAAAGACACCATATTTGTAAAAGGCACGTCTAAAAATTTTCATGTCTGTAATAGATATTATGTTTGCAAAAGACATAATAAAGTAAATATGTAAAAAAATATTATGTCTACAAGAGATATCAATAAAATGTGGTACAATAGGGCTCCAGGCGAAGATCCACATAATAAAAAAATCTAACGCGCCATTAGTGGAACCTCATAGGTGGTGTGGAAGTCCATTCACTCTTTGTTCTTATATTATTGTAATATTTATAATTTTACACAAATATATATTTATGTAAATAATTAATAAAGTAATTATTAAAGTAAAGAAATAAGAAATCGCATATGTCCTTATACGTAAATATATCACTTTTACCATATCATAATAAATAATAAAACTTAATATAGCATAACGAAAAAATGTTTTATATAACTATGTATATATATACATATATATACATAATAAAAAGTTCACGAGTCGGAAAAGCATTTAACGCTGTCGTATGTAATAAGCCAAGCGATCAACATTGCCTTCGTTGCCAGCTCGGTAGAAAGTGAGAAGAAGACGGAAAACATATGTCTGTTCTTCTCTACTCTCCGAAACTAACCGAAGCGCAGAGCGCACATGTACGCGGTTCGCGCTTGTGTGCGTTATCCCCTCCATTGCTGAGCCGTGAGCCGCGGGACCTGTTTCTGGTCACACTGCCTTTAGCTTGCATCCGGATCTTACCGCCACAATCGAGCGACACGACACGTAGCACGTAGCCCAGCCGACAAATCCCCTCCCGGGAAACCAAGGGGACATGATAAAAAGGCCGATCACTAATAAGCGACAGGCAGTCAATGACTGAAAGGAATGACGAGACTTCTGAGACGACATGGATCAACGAATATTGTGGAGCTTGAAAAGTAAGTAAAATTCTATTTTGTCTCGAAAATCCATGTGTTATTATTATTTATTTTTGTATAGTGTGTGTCGTATGTTTCTCGGATGTTCTTGATCTCAGCTCTCTGTTTTGTGTTTAATTTGGTGAATCATTCCGCTAGTTTGCTAAAATCAAAATAAACATGATGTAATATTAATAAACATGACTTTATATCATTTACCTTTGTACAACAATCTTACTCATATAACTGTCTTCATCACAATTCAATCTTTTTTTTAATTTAATAGAAGACACAATACTTAAAAATATTATGTGAATTATGAAAATATAATAAAATTACTCACTTTAATTATAATGTACCTCGTTGCAAAATTTTTAGAATTTGTTGTACATTCCTATAATACCCAAACACTTTCACGAACAAAATGTTTATTCAATGACACTTTTCTGTAAGATTAGAAAATCTAAAAAGCTTACAGATATATATTTTGAAAAACTATAAAAATAATAACTAGATATAAATATAATAATAGAGAGAAACACGTGAGGTTAAGATAACTGTCATGTACCTTGTTGCAACATTTAAGAATTTGTTGTACATTCTCATGACACCCAAACACTTTCATGCAAAAAATGCTTATTCAATGACACTTCAGTAAGATCAGAAAATCTAAAAAATTTACAAATATATATTTTGAAAATATAAATGCGATCATACTAAATATAAACACAGACAAAAATACGCGAGATTAAGATAACTGTCATGTATGCAGTAGGTAATATAGGCTACGCTATGATTGGAAAAAAAACTACGGATGTTCCGAAACACTGCATTAACCAATTATGATAAGGAAATTTTATAATCTTTTAACTTCATTGACCAACCACCAAAATATTATGCATCTATATCGACTAATCTCTTATCGACCGCAGTCATAGAAAAAACATTGTTAGAAAATTTTTATTATTTATTTATATATAGATTTATTTTTTGCATAAATTAATACGTTATTCAGAAAGAGTACCGGCAATAATAAATAACTTCGATCTAAAACACGGCAATCGCTAAAGAAACCGATGTCGTCCAATGACTGCATTTTTTCCGTGCTTTTTACTGTTGAAATTATGGCATTAAAGTGTTAATAGTTGTATATTTATGATTCTTAAAACATGATAGCGCGACGAAATTTTTTACACTATCGTCAATATCCCTCGTGCAATATAAATTTTTCTCCTTGATTTCGACTACCGCCAAAGATATCGCTGTTAATAAAGAAAGACATTATTCTACACGATTTTCGCTACAAGGATTGACGCATTAGATTCTAAAATAAATAAAGTTACGATTATTAAAGCAATACAACGGGCCAAAATCGCGTCGCCTTTGCCTGCGTCCTTCGCGTCTAATGAATCTATCTCTTAAATCACAGAATTTTTTAAAGAAATTAACGCGTTGTTCGAGAACTACATAATTTTACTGTATGCTATTGAAATTACGCCATTAATATTTTAAAAATTGTATCTCTTTCTAAATTGTGTCCATTATAAAGGCGGAACAGCCCTATATAATGTCGAGAATTCGGCTCGCTATATCGCTTTAATAATCGTCAGCTCATTTATTTTAAAATCTAATGAGTGAATCTTTGTAGCGGAGATCATATAGAATAATGTCTTTCTCCAATAACATCGATATGTTTAACGATAGTCGAGATCAAAGCGAATAATGTATCTGACGCGGACGATCTCGGCAAAAATGTCGCGATTTCGGCACATTTTAGAGCTTTGCTGATTATAGATTTATTCATTTTAAAATTTTAATGCGTTAATTCTAGTAGCGGAGATTATGTAGAATAATATCATTTTCGCATAACATCGATACTTATAATGGTAGTCGAAATCAAAACAAAATATGTGTCTGACGCGAAGGATACTGGCGATAATGTAAAATCTCGTCGCATTGTTATGTTTAGAGAATCATAAATATAAAATTATTAAGATATTAATGTCATAATTCCAATAATACAGAACACGAGAAAAAATGCAACCGTTGGACGACATTGGATTCTTTAGCGGTTGTCATGCTTTACACCGAAGTAGTTATCTACACACACACACTCCTTCAGAAAAACTTACTTTTCGTTTTGATCTCGGCTATCACCAAATATAGATGTTATTCGAGAAAGACACTATTGTTCGTGCTCTTCATTATAAAGATTAACGCGTTAGCATTTTGAAATAAATATAATTTCGATTATATTAAGGCGACATAGCGGGCAGAAATCGTGACGCCTTTGCCGAGATCGTCCGCGTCAGATACATTATTCGCTTTAATCTCAGTTACTATTAAAGATATCGATGTTATTAAAGAAGGACATTATTCTACATGATGTCCGCTACAAAGATTGATGCATTAAAATTTTAAAATTGGTAAGCTTATGATCATTAAAGCGATAAAGCGGGCTGGAATCGCGCCGCCTTTGCCGAAATCGTTCGCGTCAGATACATTCTTCGCTTTAATCTCGACTACCATTAAAAATATTAATACTATTCGAGAAAAACATTATTCTACATGATTTCCGCTACAAGGATTGACGCATTAGATTTTTAAAATTAATAAGCTGACGATTATTAAAGCGATATAGCGGGCCGAAATCTCGACGTTATAGGGCCGTTCCGCCTTTATAATGAACACAATGTAGAAAAAGATACAATTCGTGAAATATTAATGGCGTAATTTCAATAGCACATAGTATGTTAAATAATATAGTTTTTGAACAACGCGTCAATTTCTTTAAAAATTGCTGTTATTTAAGAGATAGATTCATTAGACGCGAAGAACTCAGGCAATGGCAATGCGATTTTGGCCCGTTGTATCGCTTTAATAATCGTAGCTTTATCAAATTTAAAATTTAATACGTTAATCCTTGTAGTGGAAATCATATTTTTTAACCTCACATCCTATTTCAATGCCTCATTACAGTGTAAGACTCTAATTTTAAATCAGAATATTATTTTTTGTTTACTAAACTCTAATGACATGTTTAATAGTTGATAGTATTATTGTGCTAATATTTCTACTGAAATTATACTAGGTGCAAAATTTTAATTTATAATGCTTTAAATTTAAATGAACTAGTGCAGCTATAAAGAACAGATCTGTTTGTATAGTATTATTTATTATCCATTAGAAACGATAAAAATGAAATATAATTTAATGTATCACGTGCAAAAGCATATATTACATATAGAATTATAATATAAAAATTAAATATAGAATTAAAAGCTGAATTAAACATTTTGTATATTTCTCTATCATTATCTTAAAAGAAATTACAATCTTAAAAGAAATATAATAACAGTATCAGTATCATCAAAATATAGTATTAATAGTGAAGCGCAGCATGAGTATCATTGTTCTTGAAATATATTAATTTAAACATTTTGTATGTTTTTCTATCATTATTCTAAAAGAAATTACAATCTTAAAAGAAATAATAACAGTACCCAGACAGCATAAGGATGTCCTTAGGACGTCCAAAGGGCATCCAGGACATACATGTAGGACATCCTCAGGATATCCCATTGTAATCCTCAGATCTCCTCTAGATGTCCTGAGGAAGAGTAAATGATAGCCGTATATTAACCTCTGGAGAATCCAGGGAGATCCTGTGGAACATCCTAAGGATTTTTATATGTTAGGGATATTTTTCGTATGTTTCAAGGAGCAAATTTTAAAATTTCAATATAAATTAAAATTATGTTTTGTTATTTACTGCCAATATTAAAAATCTAATATTAAAAATAGTTCACCGTTCTTTAATATTTGAGTCTTTCGTGCTGTACATGAATATTTTAGGTTTGGCTCCCGGGTTTGAGTTGTGTAATATTTTCTAAACAATCCAATATCTGAATTTCCTATGTTGGGATTGCATCAGAAATTGAACTGATAGAAAATAATTACATTTGTAATTTCCTGTCAGTTGCTCTTTGCAAGCTTTATATAATTTTCATGACCAAATCTCAAATACGTTCGCGTGTCGCATAGCGGTAAACAAAGGAACTAGCGGTTGAATACTATTGTTTGTAAAGTTTTTGGAATGTTGCGAACAGTAACATTTCTCATAAAATATTAAATAAATAATAATTTTGGATATATGAAAATGTGCGCATCAAATTCAATTATTAATATTAAACGAAATTAATGTTAACAATTAATTGTACATGTATATGTCCTCTGGAAATCCAAAAGACATCCAATATAATAGACAGGGCAAATATATCCTACAGACATCCAAGGGTTATCCAGTGGACATTTATAAGACATTAATACTTATTATAATACTTAAGATTTCTAAATTATATTAAATAGCCGACACAACTAAAAATAATTATGTATGCATATTAAATTTTTATAAATATATTTATAATAATATATCTTAAAACATCCTACAAATGTCCTGAACCGTCCAGGACATATTCAGGATGATCCTGAGGATGTTTTGTGCTGTCTGGGTATCAGTATCATCAAAATATAGTATTAATAGTGAAGCACAGCATGAGTATCATTGTTCTTGAAATATATTAATTTAAACATTTTGTATGTTTCTCTATCATTATTCTAAAAGAAATTACAATCTTAAAAGAAATAATGACGGTGTCAATAGCATCAATATTATTAATAGTATAAATCACAGTATCAGTCTCATTAGTAATATGTATATTTATATTATTGCATATTTGTATATATATTAACAATGAGACTTATACTGTAATTCATACTATTAATACTATTGATGATACTGATACTGTGATTTATACTATTAATGAAACTGATACTGTTATTATCTCCTCTCACATAAGTACATTTACTGGTATTTCAAATTAATAAAAAACAAAACTGTTAATTACAATATTTTCTATGCTTATAGTCATACCTTGCACTAATATTCGATGATAAAATCTACGTATGCTATTCGCTTTCAATGTTTCTTACAATAGTTTGTACTCTGCAATATCATTCTTATAAACTTATAAAAATTACACTCGAAATACATTAAATTGAACATTTGGTATATTTCTCTGTCATTATCCTAAAAGAAATTACAATCTTAAAAGAAATAATAACAGTATCAGTACCATCAAAATATAGTATTAATAGTGAATCGCAGCGAGTATCATTGTTCTTGAAATATATTAATTTAAACATTTTGTACATTTCTCTATCATTATTTTAAAAGAAATAATAACAGTATCAGTCTCATTGTTATATGTATATAAATATATATATTAACAATGAGAGTGATACTGTCATTCATATTATTAATACTGTTGATGATTCTGAGACTGTGTTTTGTACTAATTAATGAAACTGATGCTGTTATTATTTCTTTTCCGATTATAATATTAAAAAATACTAAGAAAATACTATTTTAGTAATTTTAGTTTTGAAAAAAGTAAGAAGTATATTATTTTTAGCGTTTCAATAAGTGCATTTGTGAAGGTACATATTTTAATGTGTATACTTTCGTTATTTCATATTATTTGTAACGTGTTTATTATATATTTGTGTCATATTAATGATGAAAGTAATGGCAAATAGTTTGTACAAATAATTTTACATCACTATACAAAATATGACACCAATACATAATCAACATGTTTCAAATAACATAGAAGATCGAAAAACTAAGTTTGTTGTCAACATGTTTTTAAAATTTTTTGCGTTGAAATTACAGCAACTCTGAAATCCATAAAAAATAGAAATAATGAAAAAATTTGAAGATCTTTGAACTTCCTAATAAAAAACTAAAGAATTTATATCTTCTTTGAATGTTGAGAACTTTAGTATATTATTATAAATATATATGTATTAATTATAAGTATATATTAAATATATATTAATTTTAAAAGTATTTGTTATTATTAATGTAACGGGATCACTTTTCGCGAGTGCGTGGATGAGCTCGGTCGGGATCAGGGTTCGTGAAAAGGTGAGACACACAAAAGATTTAGTTAACAGATATCGTCTTTATTTGCCTCGTTCGGCAATGGTCGATTTACAATAGTGAGCGCGCGGCGGATGATGCAACGCGCTAGATGCAATGTTATTCGGTGCGCGATGTTCGATATATCGAACCGCTTATAATATTCGTAAAACCGTGTTTATTTTGACGGCACGCGAAACGCGCAAGAAATCGGGCGCGGTCGGTCGGCGCGTGTACGGCAAGGCCGTGTTTATTTTGACGGCGCGCGAGACGCGCAAGAAATTGGGCGCGGTCGGTCGGCGCGTGTACGGCAAGGCCGTGTTTATTTTGACGGCGCGCGGAATATAATGAAATATTAGATGATAGGTACTTCGGCGCGGTGATTATAATTCGCAAGTATTAAAATAGCGTTGATCGTGGTCGCGGGATTTATCGCGTATTCCCAGTGGTAGGGGAGTGCGATCGGAGATCGAGTACCCTCGACCGGGCGGAGAACTCTCCGTCCCTGCTTTCGTTCGCGGAGTTGCGGATAGCGCGGCGGAGTCGAGAAAACTCGACGGGGCAGCGAACTCGCAAACCCACGGTCCGGCTGGCTGGAGTGGTCGGATGAGTGACCGTAAACTAGGAGAGCGGCGAACACTCCGCTCTCGTCGAGTTAGTCGGATTCGTGTCAGGAATTCGGAGACTGCACGGAAACCGAGAATGCTCGGCGGAGGCTGCGAACACGTCAACCTCACGTTCCGTCGTTGCTGCGAATTTCAGGATCGGTTCTGGTATCTCGGAGGGTACTGCTCGAGCGGATTCAGGAATCGTTCTGGGTTCTGGTCCTGAGCTGCCGAAACGCTGTCTTTTTATACCCGAGCGTCTATCGGTAATTGCGTCGTTCGCCCCCGGGTGGAGATAACGACGCGTTGTTTTCGGCGGGTAAATTTCGGTAAACGCGTCGCTTCCCCTGGGCGAAACGACGCGGCGTTTCGGCGGGTGACGCTCGGGATCTTCCGGCAGCGTTCGGCTGTGCTCGGGCTTCGGCGTAACGGCGGCCGTATAACGGCTGTATGGTTGTTTATTCCAACCGCGGTGATTGAAGTCTTAAAAAAGAGCGCTCGGCGCCTCTGCCACTGCCCGGCTGGTGTTCGCCGGGCGGCAGACTTCCGGCTGGTTACGTGCCGGGTAACGATGGGGGGTGCATCGTTACATTAATATAATAATAAAAACTTACATTTTCGTTGTAAAGCTTTCTGTTGATTATAAAGCCATGTTTTTATTTGTGGCGATGTACGTTTAGCAAGAGATGTGTATTTTTTTCTTATTGTTTGAATCTCTCGTAAAGATGGTAGTTTCAGTTTTTTCATATATTCAGAAAATACTTTTAGTGCTATTTCCTTTTCTTCCTGAGACCAACGAGTCCTTTTTGTTGATCCATAAGGAGATGCTAGAAGAAAAGTAAGGTATTATTTAAAAAAATACTTATATGTATGAAAGTAAATTATAAGCATATACAGGGTGACTACGGATATTCAGCGTGTGTAGGTATAGTTCGCCAAATTAAATACGATAGCCATGTGACATTTTGCATATTTCACGGTATTTATTATTATTAATAAGCAATTAATTATTGAATATTAGCGAACGCATGTGCGAAAATCTGTGTTCTGGAATCATAATCTTTATGAAAATGCTGCGATTTGTTTACAATCGCCTAACGAGTGATTCCCATCCTCTAGCATAATAATATTTAAAATTTTTGGTTAAGTGGATCAGACTTAAATATTCATTAGAACTGTTGATTATTCGAAGAATCATTAATCCTTCGAATAATCAATAATTATATAATATAGGAATATTTTAGATATAATTTTTGAGACTAAAAATTTTAAATGTAGAAAATGGGATTGTATTAAAACGCTAGTCGCTATATATCGTCTGCAGTTGCTATACACAGATGATTGTTAACAAATTCTTGTTCAAATTTTCTTTAAGATCATGACTCAAAATACGGCCACCGATTCATTCGCTAATATTATGCAATTAATTTTTGAATATTGCAAAATCTGTAAAATGTTACAAAATTTCATGTTTAGATTGGCGAATTCTACACATCTGTATGCCTTGAATTATCAAAAATATCCTATGCATGAATTATACGAAAAAATTGGGAAACAAAACTTTACACTGCCACAAAACTTTAAAAATTATATGTACAATACGTTAATTATTAGTCACAAGAAGATTTTTGCTAAAATTTTTTATAGAATAAGTTTTACGAATTATTACAAATGTATATACATATAATAAATAACTTGAAGGACTACAGACATTTTAGAATAACACTTTAAAAACATTAAATATAACAATACTTTTATACAGGGTGATTCAAAACAACCTTCTGTCCTTACAATGTCATATACTTGACACTATTCTAAGACGATTTTTCCTTTGCCAAAATTTTTTTCGAGGCTTAGTTTTTAAATTATAAGCCAAAATAGTTAACGAATTACGGGCCGCGTACGCGGCAGAGGTGGCGCAACTCACCGTCCGATGCTGGTGATTACGTGAGGCGCTCGCTGCGATTAACTGTTTGCTACATACGATGGAGTGTATGTGTGAGAGAGACCGTATACGCGTATACACACACATACACATTCTCTCTCTCTCTCTCTCTCTTTTTCTCCCTCTCTGTCTCTTTTACACCCATCGTATGTAGCAAACAGCTGATCGCACACACGCACTCTCTTTCTCTCTTCTTTGTCTTTCTCTTTTACACCTATCGCGTGTAGCAAACAGTTGATCGCACACATGCACTCTGTCTCTCTCTCTCTCTCTCTCTCTCTCACACTGATTCTTACCTTTTATGTAGTAATTCGTTGCCCTCATACGACTCAATAAGTAATACTTCCGTATGATAGAACGAGTAACTAGCAAACTTTTTTCACTCATAAATTGTACCACTTATAGAACTTTTACGAATTAATCTACGCACTTTAGCGATAAATTGAATTTATTAACGATTATAACGGTTAATCACAATCTACCGATTACTACCGATTAATTATTAAAATATCTCGAAGAAAGAAACGCGTTATTCGATGCGGAAACTGCGCGACGACACAAGCAAGTTATATCGGTACTAGCGTTGCCGGCTGCCGGCTGCCGAACAACTGAATGTATCACATTACGCGTGATCGACGCGGACGCTATCATGTGTCCCGTGATCGGCTAAAGCCTCCGACATTGTAAATTTGATAGTTTCGAAAACATAAAACTATAAAATATGAAAATATAATGACGTATAATAACATCGTTTTTTTTAATAAATTCAGTTTATCGATAAAGTGCGTGGATTAATACGTAAAAGTTCGATAAGTGGTACAATTTGTGAGTGAAAAAAAGTTTGCTAGTTACTCGTTGTATCACACGGAAATATTACTTATTGAGTCGTATAAGGGCAACGAATCTCTACATACAAGGTAAGAGTCAGTGAGTGAGAAAGAGAGAATGTGTATTTGTATGTATACGCGTATACGTTCTCTCTCACACATACACCCCATGTAGCAAACAGTTCATCGCAGCGAGCGCCTCACGTAATCACTAGTATGGGACGGTGAGTTGCTCCGCTCCTGCCTGCCTTGTGTACGTGGCCCGTAATTCGTTAACTATTTTGGCTTATAATTTAAAAACTAAGCCTCGGAAAAAATTTTGGCAAAGAAAAAATCGTCTTAGAATAGTATCAAGTATATGACATTGTAAGGACAGAAGGTTGTTTTGAATCACCATGTATATATATAGGGTATCTCAAAAGTCCCAGACTGGTAAAATATCTCGAAAATAAAGCATTTTTTGAAAAATATGTTTTAAATAAAAGTTGTAAGATTTAAGAAGGTCTGTTTGTTAGCTTTATCAATTTGACCTTGGGTGACGTTCTTCAAGGTCAATTCAATTTTTATTTTAATGGAACCACCCTAATTGTTTTATGTAAATAGATTTCTTGTAACATTCAGCATAAAAAGTTATAAAGTAAAATAACTAAAAATTGAATGGTTTACGAGATATTTTATATCTTAATCTGATGTATTTTGATATAAATAAAGCCACACTCGCGGGCTTATCTCTCCCGGCGATTTGTCTAGAGTCTAGAGTGAAAGCGAGACGAGTATAGAGCGAGCGAGATGACTTATTAAAAAGTTCCGAAATTTCGTACAGCAATTTTTTTCATATATAATTACGAATAAATCGTCTTATAATAAAAACTATTATTTATATATTTTATTATTTTATATTTTTAAAAATAATTGTAATCAATTAATGAGATTTTTACAATTGAAATAAACAATTCGTATAATTTTCAGTTAGATACACAATATATTTTTATTATTTATAATCATTCTTTTTTTTCAGAATACAGCGACGACAATGTCAACGGCAATGCCAACGACGACGGCGAAAGCATCGACGGCGACGGTGACGACAGCGACGACGTCACCCCCAATGACAACGTCGATGCCTCATCCATCAACAGCGGTCACTGTCTCTACAGCGGTCAAAGCGTCGACCGTCACATCGACCGCAATATCCACACCGGTGTCAACAGCGGCACCGCGATCGGTGTCTTCAGAAATGATAATGTTAAGTGTAAGTACAACAAATTTTACTTAAAAAGTATCAAACATTAAATATTAATTATATTACATGTATGTTATATTACATGTACATAAAAATAATATTATAATTATTTATAGTGATTTTTTTACACCAAAATATTATATTTAGAATTGTGCTAATTTCTAAATATGATATTCGGGTGTAAAAAAAATCATTGTAAATAATTATAATATTATTTTTTTATATACATAATAGTATTTTTTTATATACATAAAAGTATTAACGTATTAACATTATAAGATGTATTAACAGTGTTCGCTCTTATCTTTATAAAATTATATAGATGATTATCCATGCACATGACATTTTGACGTAATCTTATATAATAAAAATATATATTATCTTCATCTGCATTTTACATGAAAAAAAAGTGTTATCTTTATTAAATTATCTAGGAAAATATTAAGATAATTTGGTTTACTTTACTGCAAATGTTTAAGATATTAAGATATTTGCTTTTATGTAGTAGACGTTTATAATATGTATTAATATTGCCTGTATTAATATTAACTGCATTGAAATTGAGATTACATTGAGATTCGTTCATAATCAGGACAAAATGAAATAATCTTGTCGTCTTTTCCTAATTGATCGAATCGTTATGCAAATTCAGTCTTACTGCATAGGCTCATGGATTTTAGTATTTCATTTGTCGTATGAGACGAGTTTGTCGTATAAGAGTATAAATATATTTTTATATTTTTTTTATAATTTGCAATTTTTTCTCATAAGTGTTTTTGCATAAATGGTCTTAAAAACAATATTATGTGGAAGTTATCTAGATGAGTCAGCTATATAATTTTATTTTTATCTAGATATATTTAAAACAAATTATCTTTATCTTATCTAAAATTAATTTACATTAACATATATCCATCTCATGTTTATGTAGCTAATTTTTCATTTTTATCTGATTGTAAACACAACACTATGTATTAACCAAAATTCTGTTACATGTGTCTTACATTTATTTTTATTTTATAGAAAGAAGAACTTACGTTTCTAATGAATGATGTAATATCTAGAGTGATCAAAACAAAATGAAGAAGAATGGGCGAAAAACGCGTTATTCATTCTTTGTTGTTTTTTTTTATTTATTGTTATTCGTTTCTTTTTCTAATAAATTTTATAGCTGTAAATAAATAGTTTTCTTGGATAAATCTCTCAGATTTACAAGAATGCAAATATTTTTTAATTGCCTGCTTATTTGATGAATGAGAAAAAGTAGTCCTTTTAAAAGAAAGTATGCAGCTGCATGTTGCAAATCGCATATTCTTTCTTAAAAACATCTACGCATTTTTTTTGCATCACTTGATTTGTTTAATTATTTTACACATAAAAATATTATGATAAAATGATCAAAAATTAAATATTTTACGAGATAGTTCGTATTTTATATAATATAAATATAATATAAATATAATATAAATATAATATAATTTTATATAATATAAAATACAAACTATCTCGTAAAATATTTAATTTTTGATCATTTTATCATAATACTTTTATATGTAAAATAATTAAACAAATCAAGTGATGCAAAAAAAATACGTAATGTTTTTAAGAAAAAATATGCGATTTGCAACATGCAGCTGCATACTTTCTTTTAAAAGGACTACTTTTTCTCATTCATCAAATAAGCAGGCAATTAAAAAATATTTGCATTCTTGTAAATCTGAGAGATTTATCCAAGAAAACTGTTCATTTACAGCTATAAAATTTATTAGAAAAAGAAACGGATAACAATAAATAAAAAAAAAACAACAAAAAACGAATAACGCGTTTTTCGCCCATTCTTCTTCATTTTGTTTTGATCACTGTAGAAACTTACCAAACACTTGAGATGAGGTTTAAAACGCATCAATTTTTTTGTAATTCAGATAATAAACATTATGCTGCATTTAGATACAATATGCTAAAGCATTGTCTTTCCTGATGCATTCACTAACTAAATAGGAATAAAAATGTTTTCTCAATCTTCTAACACATCAACAGTACGAAATCATTACTGCTTCGAGATACTGCAAGATAATAAATAAGCGTTGACCATTCCGTTGCAGATCACAAGATTCTATTAGCGGAGACTATAATATTGAATTCTCGCGTAAAAGATTCTCGTGCTTTGTAAATGGATTCCCTTCAGATATTCGATGCAAGCTGGATCTTTGGTTTGCAAATTAGTGCCGATTTATTACTTTGGCCTGCTTAAAATGAAAATAAATATGACATAAATATAAATAGGTAGTGTGACATTAAGATCTCGTTCATAAAGCAATCTTACCAGCATAATTGTCATCATCACAATTCAGTCTTCTTTTAGGTTGAATGAACAGTCACAGAATACATTACTTAAAGACATTATCTCATACTGTAATTGCATGATAGTTATCCCAGCATGCGTAGACCCAAAAATACATTATTTCTAGCGTGAAGATCCCACTCTAAATAAAAGAGATGATTAATGACTTGAAAATTAGTAGGCCTATGTTGCATATACGTACTCTTATATTATCAACTATGAAGATATAACAGAAAATACTCGTTTCTAATTATAATGTTTTATTACTTATATCTAAAAACTTGTCCCACATTACTAAAATACCCAAGCTCTATCAAATTAGCAAAGAATGCTTACCCAATGTCATTTCGTACGAAGAGCAAAATTTCTAAACTTACAAATATGTTTGATACTGAAAACTGATAATGAAATATTAAAACAATGACATATGTGAGGTTAAGATATATGTAGTAAGCAATATAGAAAAACGCTCTGTTAGAATATCTTTATAATTTATATATATAGTCTTTTTTCTTGTATATCTGTGTTTTACGTATGATATACTATCTATAAAAACAATTAATAATTGTATGATACTCTTTTGTACGTAAAATCTCTCGATGCCATAACGTATGTGGAATTTTAATTTCGAAAAAGTACAGTTATTAATTGTTTACGGATAGCATATATAACAGGAAAAATACAGATATACAAAAAATAAATCCATATATAATTAATAAAAATATTTTAAGAGAGCGTTTTTCTACATTGCCTACTGCACGGATAATAGATGTCCTAACTTCGCGTATGTCACTGGCTGCGGTAAGATGACATATATTTGTGAGATACCAATAATAGATAAAACATCGACATATAGACTTGGGCTGCGCATATCACATGTAAAAATCCACTTTTTAGAAAAGCATGTAGTGCTGTGCGGCCAATGTCGATCTCTTTCTATTCAACACCAATCAATGAAAGAGACAGAAATGGCCAATGGTACCGCTAAAATACGTTTCAATCAAAAAATGGTCCAGCTAAACTACGAAACATAAACATTTTTTTTCCGTGCTAAATATTTTACGAGATATTAAATTTTTTATATCAAATATGTCAGATTAAAATATAAAATAACTCAAAAAGTACTTAATAAAAAAATACTTTGTTATGGTGTTTTGCAAAGCTCTCGATGTCAGCTACAAGAATACTAAATAAAAAATGGGAGTTTCCATTTAAGATTTTAAAGTTGACCTTTACATGACCTTCAAATAATTTTCCAAGGTCAAATCATTGTCACCACCTTGTGGCCCTCTTGAAGCCACACAACTTTTGTTTGAAACATTTTTCGATTTAACGCAGTGTTTCTGAGATATTTGAGTGGGTCCTTTAAAATGGGACACCCTGTATATATATACAATATATATATATATATATATATATATATATATATATATATATATATATATATAATATATATCTATATATATTATATGGTATATATCTATATATGCACATCATGACAAAATCAAAAGAGACAATATGAGCAATATTATATTATTGTGTTCAAAATATGTATGCGACACAGACATCTGTGCTCTAAAATTGCTTGTACGAGATAGAGCAGTAGAAATACAACATTTTTTCTATCTCCACATATTTAAGACAACGCGAAAAAGTTGGGTTTTATTGCTCTGTCTAAAATATGCATATGCCCCTGACTCTAATTATTCTACGTAATACTGTCGATAACGTAACTATAAAGCGTTGGTAATATACCGACACTTTTAGTTACGTTTAGATGAGGGCGCTAACCCGTCGGAGTTCGCCCGTCGCTCCGGCATCCTCTTTTAAAGGGGATTCAACAGTGACGAGCGAACTCCGACGGATTAGCGCCCTCATCTAAGCGTAACTAAAATTATCGATAATACCGACCGAAATTATCGATAATATCAATAATTTTAGTTCCGCTGTTACCGATAATATTTCTGCATGTTTTATGTATATTTGAAAGAGAATTGTGTTCAATATGATGAAATCGGACAACATCGTGTATTTCTACTGCTGTATTGCCTCGCACGCATATCTAAGCGTATCTAAGCGTATAGATAACAGTATAACATAGACACGTGTCTGCCTTTATTGCATATTTGAACACAATTGCACACATTACTTATATGGACTTATATATATATATATATATATATATATATATGTGCGTCTGTGTGTGCCTTTCCATATATCTTTCCAAGAGGAATAATATTTGGCCATGTGTATGTGTGTGTGTGTGCATGTATTGTTATATATGCATTGTTCAAGTACAGTATGAGATAATGTTTTCGATCATTGTGTTTTCTGACTGTTCGTTCAACCTAAAGAAAGACTGAATTGTGATGATGACAATTATGCTGGTAAGATTGCTTTACAAGATCTTAATGTCGAGCTACCTATTTATATTGTATCATGTTTATTTTCATATTAAGCAGACGAAAGTAATAGATCGGCACTAGTTTGCAAACCAGGGAACCAGCTTGCATTGAATGTCTGGAGGGAATTCATTTACAAAGCACGAGAATCTTTTAAGCGAGAGTTTAATAATATAGTCTCCGCTAATAGAATCTTGTGATCTGTAATGGAATAATCATTCACCAACTTGCAGTGTCTGTTGAAGCAATAATGATTCTGTACTGTTGACGTGTTAGAAGATTGAATAAATATTTATATCACTATTTAGTTAGCGAGTACATTAGGAAAGATTGAGTTTTAGCATGTCATACCCAAATGCGGTATATTGTATTATATATATTATTATATATATTATTTATATATAACTGTATCACAAAAGAAAAATCTAATAACATTTTGGTCTTAATCGATTTATTAACTTTACTATTACGTTGCAGTGTACATATGAACAGATTATTTTTCAAAGAAATAATTGTATCAATATGGTGATTATATTTGCTATAATTATATGTGAAGGTTTACATGTATGTACTGTCTCACATAATGCATATACATATATTCGAATATGTTTCTTGTATGGTATTGTATGCTGTCCGTAAACAATTCAGGATTGTACTGTACTCTTTCGCGCTTAAAATCTCACGATGCTCTGATATACGTGAGATTTTTAGTGTGAAAGAGCACAGTACAATTCTGAATTGTTTACGGACATTATACCATACGAGAAACACCGATATAAAAATATACAAATATATAAATATATCTATTCTAGTACCATATTTGAATACATGTATATGCATTATGTGAAACAGTACATATATGTAAACCTTCAAGTATAATTATTACAAATATAATTATCATATTGATACAAGATTATTTATGTGAAAAATAATATGTTCAATGTATACACTTCAATGTAATTGTAATGTTGATAAATCGGTCAAAAACAAAATGTTATAAGATTTTTTTTTGTAATATAGATAATATACAATATGCTGTATTTTGGTATGATATGCTAAAGCACTGTTTTTGCTGATAAAATATCCCTCAAGCAGATTTATAATAGTCGGGGCTTGATATAGTAACGCGGCGTTTATAATGAATGATATTTTCTGATATAGGTGATTCAACACATTAGGTGTATATGGTGATATATTGAAATTTTGATTCGATTCGATTCGTTTTCTTATTTCGCGATACTTTATCTTTTTTCTCTCTCTCCTTCTCTTTCACTATATGTATATTGTATATTCGTATTGAGAAGAGTAATTGTTTGTTCTTTTCTTGTCTATATTTCTTCAAATATAAAATATATAATTATATATGTAATAAACAGTTATCTGCAAATACAAAAGAACACAATACAAAATAATATTGTTACTATCGCATTGTTATGACAATAAATATCAAATAAAAAATATACATTTGTAGATTGAATTACCCCTAACAAAAAGTTTTCTACCATTTTGCAAATAATCACGCAAATTTCTGAATTATTAATTACAGAAGCTTTTATATATGGTAATTTTCAATAATTATAATAACTAAAATTTTTCCGTGTTTGCTTACAAAATGATAGAAAACTTTTGTTCAGAACCTAATCTACATATATCTATTTTATATTCGATACTTATTGTCAAAGATATTCTTTATATATGTATATATTTATATATATGTGTGTATATTTATTTTAAAAATAAAAACGGAAATAATAGAAAAATTAGAACAGAATAATATCTTTAAAAAGGTATATTTATAATGAGTAACATAAATGGCACATAAGTATTATTGCACTGTTACATATGTACTATTCTATTTCATTTCTTTACGTTTCTTAAGTAATAGAAAACGAACTTTCTTACAAACTCATCATGGATATAATGTATCAAATAAAAAAGAAACACATTTTTATCAGTAATATTAATTGTGTCTATTACATTTGTACTGTTATGTTCTAACTTTGTATCTTTACATCTTTAAATAAAAAAATAAACTCTTCCAAACTGATTATTTTTATATATATAAATATATAATATGTATACTTTACATGCATATATTGGTTTATATTGCACTACGTATAGTGCTTTTTCTATCCAGTCTCTACTCAGTCTTAGTAAAAAATCATATCTTAGTAAAAAAAATAAACTTCTTAAACTGATTATTTTTATAAATATATCTATGTATACGTATACATACGTATATTGCTTTTTATTGCACTATATGTTGTACTTTTTCTAACAATCTTTATCTTTTGTAATAATCTAATAGTCTTTCTAATAGTCTCTAATAGCTTTCCGAATTGTTTTTTCGTATCATTAAACAATAAATCTTATATAAACTATAACGTATAAATTCGGTATTAACTACATAATTAATAATCACTACATAATTGTATTTAAATTCTCATTTCCTTCATCTTAATACGTTTTTGGTTATGTATCCACGTTTTAATCATAGGCACGCTTCGTTGTCCTAATAAGTCAGGATGCTTTTTAATAAGTTTTCCAATTTCATTGAATGTGGGTAATTTGTTGTCAGTGGAATCTATATGTAATGACCAAAAGCATCGATAACGATACGTTTTTCATTTTGTGTCCATCGATTGCGATTAGATACTGGAAATATTAAAATATTTATTAATTTATATAATTGTCTCTAAAGATTTCCATATAATATTTAATCGACATTTTATAAAATATTTTTTAAGATTTATATATACAGGGTATATGATGAAAAGTTTTGAATTATAAATAATATACATGTAGATTAGGTCATTCAGAACAAAAAGTTTTCTATTCCATTTTGCAAACAACCACGCAAATTTCTGAGTTATTAATTAAAAAAGCCTCTATACATGGCCATTTTTAATAATTAATAACTCAAATTTTATTGTGGTTTGCAAAATGGTAATCGATTTTTGTTCGGAATAACCAAATCTACATATATATTTTTTACTTAAAACTTTTTGTCAAACACCTTAATATATAAATATAAATATAAAATCATAATATTAAAATTGTGTATATGTATTATATATGTATTGTATTATAATTGCAAAATAACTTCTTTACTTACATTTTTTTTTGAATATCTTGCAGTTGACGGTTCTGAATCAATTTTTCCTTGATATTTATCACATTTTGATTATTTTGCATATTATCATCTAAGTAACTAGTATCCACATCTTCATCTACATCTACATCAACAGAAATTTATGAATCTATGACGGTATTCATAGTTCAATGTTATATTTGAAACCGTCTTAATTTTATCTTCAGATGCTGTAAATGCCATTTTATTGCTACATAACATCTGAAGATAAACTTAAGACGGCCTTAAATATAAAATCGGATTATGAATCTACTCTTATATTAAAGAAATCTATATGATCTTAAATTCTAAATTAGATCCACTCATTCCTTAATCACTATTTGACATTTGACTTAATTAAAGTACGATTAAAAAATTCAAATTTTATTTATGAAAGAATAAAGTACCTTGTTGAATGATTCTTCTGGATGCAATTTCCTTATTAATTTTATTATCGTAAGTTTCTGTGGTCTTCGTTGTATTTCCAATATCGGAAAGTCCAGAATCAGAATCATTACTATCACTTTCATTCATATCAGCTCCTTGTGCGGTTTCCAGATATTGAGATATTTCTAAGATTTCTTTTTCGATAACAGGTTGTCTGTAGTGAGATAAATGAATTTTATCGGCATGGCCCATAAAATTTGCAAGCGTTAAAATTTTATTTTCAGATAGATTATAATGAACACATATTGTTGCTATATGCTTCCGTAATTCAGTTGCACGAATAGTCTCTGGATTTTCTGCGCCACTTTCTATTGCATATTGCCGTAATAAGTCACACGCTAAAAGATATCTGTGTTTATCTTTTTTAAGCGAAGGAAGACCAAATAGGTATGGATTCTTCGAAGAAACTTTCGCAGCCTTTCTATATTTTAAAATCATTTCAATGCAATCTCTTAATTCTTCTGTTAGTAAGACTGGTACCGTTCGCCCAAGTTTACCTCTTAAGGTAAATCGTACATATTTTTTAGCAATTTCTTTGGCACGTGCTGAAAGCGCTTTATACATATCGTGTGTCTCATAATTAATTCCTTGATAAGCCTTATAATCCTCAATTAACGTGCTTTGTATCTCTCCGGCTCTACGACGATTAAACACCTGTATTGAAGTTAATGTTGCTTTTGTAAGTGAAAGCCATGCATTATAGGAAAAATTTTCTTTCAAAGAATTATAAGCTGTTTCACGTTCTTGTTTTAGAAAATTATGCAGCTTAATAATATCTGCTTTAGAGAGTAACGTAATTTTTCTACGTCTTATATTTCTACTCATTGTTTCCGATATTGTTTTTGTTATACGTGTTGCAAAATCTTCGGTAAATACTTTCAAAAAATCTTCGGCACGTAATTTCCTTTCCTCGTCTTCTTTTCTAATACATCGATTGATCAAAAGTTTACCTATTTCTTTTATCAAACCTTCAAGTCTAGAAGCCAGTGAAGGAGTTTTATAAAATTTTCCACATAAAGATAAACCGGCTAGGGTATTAATTGTTTCAATGCAAGTATTGCTATATCGGGGGAAATAAATAGAAGCAAAATCCGTAATATCAGAATTTTTATATTTCAATACTTGAAGTAGGCGACCCAGCCTTCTCATTTTTTGTCTAATCATTGCATCATTGTGTTCAGATGTTTTATATTTTTCGCACTGTTGATTACCGAATGCGATTATTAACTCATCGTAACGTAAACCCCTCACTACATCATCTTCTCGTAAAAGTGGAAAAACTCGTAATCTTAGAACATTACTTGCTTATGTATACGTCCTATTATTTGTCTTCCTAAAACCGATATCGATCTGTTATCTTTAGTTTTAATTATCTCTTTAATGCATCTCTGATAGTGATGTCTGCTTGTAAGTTTCAGAATGAAAGCTTTACATTTTGGACATACGACATAATCAGAAGGTATCCTGTTGTGTTCTTTTTTTGAACGTCTTTCTACTAGTAGTTCTCCATCATTTCGTGAACAATCGATATTAAAATAGAAATCTCCACGTCTACGTATCGTTTCTAGAATCTTTTTTCGTTTTGCATTTCTTTTTGGCATATATGTTTAAATTTTTGTACTTCTAATTCATTCGCATGTACTCTTTCAAGATGACGAGCTATTTTGCTCTGAAACATGTTACAATACATACAGAAATGCTTCTTGTTTCCTGCACCAGCTGATGTAACAAACATTTCAGCGTCATCCCGAGCACATTTACCAGATGTGTTTAGTGACATTGATATGTCTAAACCACTAGAAGTATTTGCTGAACTGTTAGTTTCTCTAGCAAGAGAATTTGTTGCCTGATCCATCACAGGTTGAACAAAACTTTCATCAGATGAAGTGTTTGATGGTACGTAAGATGTATCCTCATTATGAATATTTTTTGAAATGTTGTCTTGCACAGTTTTAGTATTATTAAGACATGCTAAGAAGAGAAAAAAAACGGACATTAAATATCACAAAAATTATAGACTTGATGCTAATATATAAGAAAATATATGATCAGTTTTATCTATATAGTTAAGGAGATGCTGGACTTCGATATAACTGCTTTTGTAGTTTAGTCTTTATTTTTTATTGGTTACATATAATGGCGAATGGTTTTCAGTGTGAAAGTACAAACGCTAATGAATGAAAGACTGCCCAATGTTATATAAAACTCGACAAAAGAGTTTCATGTAACATTAAGTCTTCTATTCATTAGCGTTTGTACTTCCATACTGTAAAAGCATTGCCATTCTATGCAACTAATAAAAAGAGTAAACTTCGAAAGCAATTACATCGGAGTTCAGCATCTCTTTAAAGTTTCAAGATATTCATTGTAACCGTCTTTATTTAATGAAGTCAGAAGCGAGAAATCACATCCAAAAATTCGTGTAGTATACATTGAAAAAAAATATATATCTATAAAACGATATTGCGATCGATTCAGCAAATTTGTGAAATGCTCCGAAAACTTTTTTTATTGTGATAATTAATAAATAGCCGTAAAATTAATGTAACATCATCATAAATTATGAAAAAAATAATTAAAACATAAGTTGCATGTTATATTAATTTTACGACTATTTATTGATTCTTATAGTAAAATGAAAGTGTTTGGTGCATTTTATAATTTCACTGAATCGATCACAAATATCGTTTTATGAATACATCTTTTTATTTCAATGTATACGGCAAGAAGTTTTAGCATGCAATTGTTTGTTTCTGACGTTATCAAATAATGACAGTTGCAATGAACCCAGAAGCCTCAATTAATAATTAAATAAGCATTTCAATTACATTAAAAGAAAGTGATTTATAAATAAGTTATTTTTTATATTAAAACAACAGAAAGTAAATATTGCAAATATTGAATAAATATTGCAAGATCGCATCTTCTTTAGATAACCAAACCTACGCAGACAGATTCTGAGCATAACTTCCCAGTCAGCTAGGTCTGTTCTAACAGATATTGCCAAGTGCTTGCTACAAATTATTGTCAGCAAAAAGGCTACAAATTTGGTACAAGAGTTGTTATTACCGATTAAGCTGGCAGATTGCCGGCAAGAATCAAACAAAGCTTGCTAACATAACTACACAGCAAATTGGCGGCAGAAACCGAGCAAAGCTTGCTGACATGACTGACATCAGATTGTCGGCAAAAACTGAGCAGGATCTAGAGTGCGCAATCTGATGGCAAATTGGCAGCAAAAACCGAACAAAATCTGCAGCTTATTACAAAGTATTATAAAATAGTTCAGTCGCTTATCGCTATGCGGCGCGTTATTCTATACCCGTATTCAAATTCTTGTCATGAGTGTATATAAAGCCTACAAAATATGCTAATAATATTATAATATATATATTTCTATCAGTTCAATTTTTGACACAATTCTTATACAGGAAATTCAGATATTGAATTGATTTTTTGCAAATCGGACAGATAATTGTTCGATTTTCACTTATTCAAACAATTTCTGTCCAAAAAGATCTTTAATTTTATAAATTAAGGCTCCTGAGTAGTCGCCGCGGCCATATTGGAATGATGACATCAGAAACGAGAAATGACACGCTGAGAATTCTTGCGTGCCATTTTTAAATAAAAAGATATTTTAAAGAAACAAGACTACAAATCGCTTTAGTATACTCGTAAAATTGTCCGAAAACTAAGCTTTTTCTTTGACAATTAATAAATAACTGTAAAATGAGTGTCAAAGTAAGCCTAGTCATATGGGAAAACATGTAGTTTGACAGCTGTCGAAAGAAGTGGAAAATGTTCTTTTTACATAATACTTAACTTGCTAAGCTTAGTTTTCGGACAATTTTATAAGTTTCACAAATACGTTACACATCACAGCATTAGCATAAAGTGAATAATTACGAAATGGCACGCAAGAATAATTTGGGCTGCCAAAACGCCTCATAGTTCATCGATTTGCAACGTGAGGCGCTGCATAAAAATTCTGACATATGGGTAACACGCTGGTAACTTGTAGCTAACACGTAACATATATATAGTATATATCTTTTATATATCTATTATATAGTGTAGTACTCTATTAGAAAAATACTTGAGCAAAGGAAGGGCGCAATGCTCAGCCATTTCCCAAAAAATTTGATTTTAATAATATTTAAATAATATATTTTCTTATATACAGCTCCGTTAGGTCGATTATTGAGAAGGCGACGTAGCTCGGACATTAAAGCGGGTGACTACCACGCATCAGACCCGGGTTCAATCCTTGTCCCTGGCACTTTTTTCTCATTCTTTTTTATATAGCAACGAATATTTATTCATGTAAAATAAAGTTAACTAAATTAAATTTCTTTTAATTGCACTTTTGGAAGGCAATTTTCTTTTAATTTATTCAATTTAATTTATTCAATTTTAATTTATTATTTTATACATTCTATCCGATACAAAACGAAGTAAATAAAACGCCATTTTTTGAACATAATTATAATTTAATACAAAATTACAACAAGTAATTACGACAAGTATATCATCCGAATAATTGTAACCGATCTGTAGAGAATGTTGATGTTAGTGATAATAAGGATGAATAAGTTTTGACACATTTGTTTGTAATTTTGTACTAAATTATAACTATGTTCATATAGTGGCGTTTTATTTGCTTTATTTTATATCGAGTAGAATGCATAAAATAATAAGGTTGTAAATTTAACAAAAATTATGCTCAGTTTCATGAATAAATTAAAAGAAAATTGCCTTCCGAAAGTGCAAATTAAAAAAAATTTAATTTAATTAACTTATTTTACACGAATAAATATTCGTTGTTAGATTGTATGAAAAAAGAATAAGAAAAAGAGTGGCAGGGACAAGAATTGAACCCAGGTTGGATGCGTGATAGTCACGCGCTTAATGCCCGAGCTACACCGCCTTTTCCCTAATTGATATAACGGAGCCAGATATATGAAAGCCATATTGTTTAAATCATTTTCTTGGAAATGGCTAGCATTGCGCTCTATCCCTTTGCGCAAGTATTTTTCTAATAGAGTACTACACTATAAAAGCCTTTTTCAATTCGGTAATCCTAAAGTCGCGTCCTCCTCTGCTAGTCACAGGAACGTGCGCATCATAAATATAATAGCACAATACTCTAGTTCTCTAGTAGTAGAGGTTTTCATTAAAATTTTCTATTCAATATTTTATTTTGTATTAATAACAAAAATAATTATTATTCTATTATTAATTACGTATATGTACGTTCTATAACAATTCAAAATATTTATGTTTTATGGTTATCAAAGTATTGTGCTATCACATTTGTGAAACGCACGTTCTTGAAACTAAGTGATGCGCTCCTTAGTTACGATTTACGATGCAGTGATGCGTTGCTAAGGAGCGAGGGATAAAAGGGGAGCAGCGAGCAGTAGGCATGAGCTAAAAAATCCAGCCGAAAGTTACATATAAATCCCAGTTTACTTATATCAGTGCTGCTGGGATTTACTTGCACATTTCGGCCCGATTCTGTGGCTCACGTCTATTGCTCCCCACTCACCGCTCGTGCGTTAGCAACAAGTCGCCAGATATGCGTGACTAAGGACCGCGACGCTTCGTCTTAGGAGCGTTTATATGTAAGAATGCCCAAATATAATAATAAGACAATACTTTTCTAAATACACCGCGAAAATTCTTAGAATTAAAAGTTTTTTTTCAATATTTTATAATTTATTGATTTAAAATATTGAAGAAAAACTTTTAATTATAGAAAAGTATTGTCTTATTATTATATTTGGGCATTCTTATATACGGACGCTCCTGAGACAAAGCGTCGCGTTCCTTAGTTACGCGTATCTGGAGACTCGTTGCTAACGCACGAGCGGTGAGTGGGGAACAATAGGCGTGAGTCACGAAATCGGGCCAAAATGTGCAAGTAAATCCCAGCACTGACTTATATGATAAGTCGTTGAACAGGATTCTTATTCCTACCGCAGCATCTTTATTCCTATGTCGCCACCGTCAACTTGGAGTTTCACGGTGACTACTCAAGAGCCTTAAGTTATTTGAATTTACCTATATGTTTTAACATATTAATATATGATTTTATATAATGTCTAATTATCTAATGGTCATTTTATGACCAAAACTTATCATCATTTTGTTACTTAGGGTTAAGGCTTTAAATCTATTTAAATATATACTTTTATAGGAATGGCCAAAAGCTGCAGAATTTGTTCAGTTTTTGCTGACAATCTGCTATCAGATTGTCTTGCGCAGATCTTGCTCGATTTTTGCCATCAATTTGACGTCAAATCATGTCAAGCTTTGCTCAGTTTTTGCCGTCAATTTGCTGTCAGGTTAGAGTGGCCTTCACTTGGACACAGTACAATTGGACACGGTGCAAATGGACACGTTACAAATGGACACGAGATTGTGCACACGGTTTAATTGGACACAGTGCATTTGGACACAGTAATTTTGGATACAGTAGCTTTTGGACACATAAGAAAATACGCATCGTTTACTTGGACACCGCTCAATTGGACACTGTTCATTTGGACACCGTTCGTTTGGACACAGAAAGATGCGCACCGTTCATTTGGACACCGTTCGTTTGGACACCGTTATTTGCCCATCGTTCGTTTGGACACCGTTCATTTGCCCATCGTTCGTTTGGACACCGTTCATTTGCCCACTGTTCGTTTGGACACCGTTCATTTGCCCACCGTTCGTTTGGACACCGTTCATTTGCCCACCGTTCGTTTGGACACCGTTCATTTGTACACAGAAACATGCTCACTGTTTGTTTGAATATGTAACAGATGGAGAGAAATAAAAATCATTTTGGGAAAATATAATCAGTATTCTTATAACACTTTATACTGGTAAATCTATGTAAAATATGAAATCGTGAAAAGGAGATACATTTGAAGGTTATAATATCTGTCAAAATAAAATATATTCATACTTATATATCTCTGATACTGATGTCATTAATTTTACATTGCTTTTAGCACTTTGTTTAGCCTTTCGCATATTTGGATGTCATGCATGGATACAGTGGGTTCCGCCCCCCCTGCGGGGGGGCTCCACTTCCGGAAGATATAACCTAACCCAAACCTATTTCTTATTTAAAACAAAAATTTGGTGTGGATTACGTCGTATAACTTAAATCAAATTTTGGTGTCCAAACGAACGGTGTCCAAACGAACGGTGGGCAAATGAACGGTGTCCAAACGAACGGTGGGCAAATAACGGTGTCCAAACGAACGGTGTCCAAATGAACGGTGCGCATCTTTCTGTGTCCAAACGAACGGTGTCCAAATGAACAGTGTCCAATTGAGCGGTGTCCAAGTAAACGATGCGTATTTTCTTATGTGTCCAAAAGCTACTGTATCCAAAATTACTGTGTCCAAATGCACTGTGTCCAATTGAACCGTGTGCAAAATCTCGTGTCCATTTGTAACGTGTCCATTTGCACCGTGTCCAATTATACTGTGTCCAAGTGCACCACTCCCGTCAGGTTATGTCAACAAGCTTTGTCACCAAAACACAAGCTTAATGCGGACACAGATGGCACTGGATTTGTTACCAAGTTTTGAGCGAATTTGATGCCAATTTGGCAACAGTTTGTTATCAAATTGCTTACTGGGTTATAATTTACTGTTGCATTTTAATGTAAATAAAAAGAGAGGACAATAATAGATTTATTTTTGATAAACCGATGTTCAGATTTATATGATCATGGATTCTTACTTCTTTCTTTTGAGATAGAATTTACCTTAAGAAAAATATATTAATGAAGAAATATTTGAAGGAAGAAAGAATTGCAAAGAATCTAAAATAATTATCTGCACACATTCGAAATGTACTGCAAATGTTGCTGCAAGAGTACCAAAACATAACATGCAGTTATAAAAAATAAATTTCTTGTATAACCTTCATTGAGATTTCCAACGTCATTTTGGACGCCTCTGTCTGATATGTTTATATATAGTAGACTAGAAGTATTTGCTGAACTGTTAGTTTGTTTAGCAACAGAATTTGTTGCATGATCTATCACAGGTTGAACAAAACCATCCTCAGAAGTGTTTGATACGTAAGATGAATCCTTATCATAAAAATTTTTTGAAACATTGTCTTGTACAATATTATTATTATTAAGGCATGCTAAGAAGAGAAAAGAATGGACGTTAAATATACAAAAATTATACATTTAATATTAATATATAAAGAAATGATCATATTTATTTACTATTTACTATTTATTACTATTGTTAATTAATAACACAAGTTGACAACTTTAATCTTTTTTGCGCTATCTCGAATTGGACCTGGCGACTCTGAAGGATTTTTGCGCGCTGAAATCGAATCCAAATTTGTCTATTACGTTACATTTTTGACTAAATTGGCATCAGAAATTTAAAACAACGATTTTAAGAAATAATTATAGTGTTATAAATGATATTTTTGCGTGACATTAACAAAAATTTAAAAAGAAATTACTATCAATGGGACAAATGTCATAACATTCCTTAAAATCTTCGTTCTGAGCTTTTTTAACGCTATTCTTCTCAAAATTGTATCGTAATAGACAAACTTGGACGATGAATTTGGTCTCAGCGCGCAAAAATCCTTCGGGATTACCATATCCAGTCCGAGATAGTCCGAATGAAATAAAATTTATCGGCCTATGTAAATAAATACATAAGCATTGCAATTATATTAAAAAAAGATGATATAAATAAGTTATTCTTTTATATTAAAGTAACAGAGTAAATTATCGCATTTTATATAATTTTCCACTTTTGCATTTTATTATTGCAATTCAATGTAAATAAAGAGACGACAACGATATAATTATTTCGATAGATTGATGATCAGATGTATCTGATCATGGATTCTTAATTCGTTTTGCTGAGATTAGTTTTTTTTTTTAGATAGTTAGCTCACTTTAACAAAATGTGAATAAAGGGAGATTTAGAATGTGCAAAGTATTTAAAATAATTATTTTATATAGTACACACCGCGCGTGGAACGTATAATAATTAATATATTATATAATATTAGAACGGGTCTAAAATTGTTAATTGTACAATAAAAGAAACATATAAACATAATTATTTACTAAATACTATTTAAGATATAGTTACATACGAGTAATAATAACTATTATAATTATTTTTAAACAATAATATACCTTTAGTGGAAACAGGTTCACGTATTTCGGAATCTTTAGAAATTATAGCTGCTGCAGTAGTGCATTCGAATAAGTCGTAATCTTCATATACTTCAAACATATTTCCATGCCAGTTATATGAAAAATTATCTAAAATTATAATTAAATTAAATATTATATAATATAACACAATACCCAGTGAAAGATAAAAATAAAGAAATGAATACTGTTAATCTAAAGAAATGGTCTACTATAGCTATGTGTGACTTTTACAACATAGAAAATTAAGTAGAGAGACTAAAAGAGAATTCATTTTTACAAAGATCTAAATAAATCAATCAAGATTAATATAAAACAGTACAAATGTTCTGACATTAACAATAATCGCCAATAATATAAAATAATCTTTAAAAATTTGATATTTAAAATAACCAATAAATGTTACAAGTATATAGTTATAAAGAATAAACTTAAAATATAGTAATTTAAATTAAACGAGTATAAACTTTTACGGCCAATACATATCGACATATACATACAAATACTTGTAGAAATATATTATATGTATTACATGTGTGTGTGTGTAATATTTTTATACTCTTATAACATTTATTGGTCATTTCAAATATCAAATTTTTAAAGATTATTTTATATTATTGGCGATTATTGTTAATGTCAGAACATTTGTACTGTTTTATATTGATCTTGATTGATTTAGATTTATTTAGATCTTTGTAAAAACGAACTCTCTTTTAGTCTCTCTATTTTTTAATTTTCTGCACAAACTACACAATTCGATGCTTTATGAAAAATAAATTTCTTGTCTAACCTTCATTGAGATTTCCAACGTCATCCTGGGCACTTCTGTCTGATACATTTAGTGACGTTATATGAGGTGATGTATGTAATCGACTAGAAATATTTGCTGAGCTATTTTGTTTAACAACAGAATTTGTTGCCTGATTTATCACAGCTTGAATAAAACTTTCATCAGATGGATTGTTTCGTACGTAAGATGGATCCTCATCATAAATACTTTTTGAAATGTTGTCTTGCATAATATTATTACTATTAAGATATGCTAGGAAAAACAAAAATAGATGTTAAATGTCACAAAAATTATAGATTTTGTACTAATAAATAAGAAAATATGACCACATTTATTCGTATAATTAATTATTAATTAAATACAAAAGCATTTCAATTAAATTAAGAAATATAAATTTTATTTAAATGTGATTAGCAATATAATTTGCAGCAATATAAAATAATAAATTAAATAAATAATTAAATAAATAATAATACAAATGAATTAACCATCTTACCATTTTGATTCTGGATTTGAAGCAAGTTTTGTTTCTCGTGCATGTTTGGCAAAGTACGTTGTAATATTATTTTAGGTACGTTGTTAGCTAAAGAATACTTAATATCATTAAGTACAGTAATATTTTCTACAATAGAAAATAGAATAAAGATTTTAAAATATAATAATTAAATTAATGTTCGACACAACAAATCAAAGATATAATAGTTCAATTGGCCATTTCTAAACCTTTTAAAAATATAGGATCAATGCTGTGTGTGTTGAATGGGTTATATACTACATGTACGCATGACAAAGTACGTTATAATATTATTTTAGGTACGTTGTTAGTTAAAGAATGCTTAATATCATTAAGTATAGTAATATTTTCTACAATAGAAAGTAGAACAAAAATTTTAAAATATAATAATTAAATTAGTGCTTGACACAACAAATCAAAGATATAATAGTTCAATTGGCCATCTCTAATCCTTTTAAAAATATAATATAATATAAGATCAGGGTTGGGAAAGTTACTTTATAAAAGTAACTCGTTACCGTTACCGTTATTTTTTCTAAAAAGTATCTCGTTACCGTTACTCGTTACCAATTTTAAAAAGTAACTCGTTACCGTTACAGTTACTAAAAAGTAACGAGTCGTTACAATTTCCGTTACTTTTTTACAATACAAACTAATAAATTATTTTGCATAAGAAAAACTTTTAAAAAATTGTAAGCAAGATTTCATTCAAGGTTTATTACAAAATAAATGATTAAATTTTATCGAAATTCTTTATTAATTTTTAATAAAATTTGTTGCTCCATAGTATCATCATTTAAATGCCCTCTTTGTGGTGTTAATACAGAGCCACCGATGCTAAACATTCTTTCTACAGATGCACTGCTTGGTAGAGCTGTATTATATTTAATAAAATGTTTTTTAAGTTTTGGATAGTCGTTTAACATTTCTATATTACAATTATTTGATTTTAAAAACCGTTGCAATTCTTCTTGTTCAGATTCATTTTGCACCGTTTTTTGCTCAAAAATGAAAAAATCATCGTGATCGTCAGATTTTCCAGCTTTTGAAGAATTTTCAGTTGATCGGATTCCCAATAAATCCTCCAAGTAATTTTCAGCACGTTTTCTTTTTTCTCCGGTTAACCAGTTTAACTTAAATTTTGGATGTAAACATGCTGCTATTATTATTTCTTCTGTTTCAAATATTGTACGAAATCTAAAATCAAATATAGTAAATTAAGCGACATTGTTTGTTTTATTGAAATTAATACTTTTGAATCAATAGTTTAAAATAAAATAATATTTTTCAATTAAATCCTTATTTAAAATTAAATAACATATGTATTAATCAAATTAATAAGTTACCTTTTATTTAAACCTTGTTGAATAGCTTCAACTAATGAATGGCAATCTATAAGGTCAGATTTATTGAGATTTTCTAATTTTCGTTGCAAGGTACTTAGAACTGGTAGTAAATGAGAGCTCTGCTTTTCCGAAAAGATAAAGCTCTCATTGGATATCGCGCGTCGCGTCATCGCACTGGTCTGCAAGAGCCATAAGTTGATCAATCACATTCAAGCATTTTTACAACATAATAAGAATGCTAATTGGTCGATTTGCTTACGGCTTTACGGTTAAAATAAAAATTTTATCACGCACAATAGCAAGAATAATATCTTAAATCAAAAAATTTGAAAAAAGTAACGATAAAAGTAACTGTTAAATTCGTTACTCGTTACCGAAAAATGTAACGAAGTTACTTTTTCCGTTACAAATAAAATTTGTAACGCCATTACCGTTACAGTTACCGAAAAAAAGTAACTGTAACGGTAACGGCGTTACAAGTAACGCGTTACTTCCCAACCCTGTATAAGATCGATATTGTGTGTGTTGAATAGGTTATATATTAATGTATTGTACATAAGTATTATACTTATGCATATACTTACTATGTTGCGCTATAACAAGTATACTTGACATTTCTATATTTTGCCACACATTCATTTCCATGTTTTATAATGGTTTTTGATTTACAAATATGATAAATCCCGTCGTTGAATAATACGAGTGCATTGCGTATGTTTCTTAATACATAATACGACATACGTGGCAATATCTATGTTCTTTTTTTCATATACGCATCTCTCTTTATTACATTAGAAAATAGTACTGATTGTTGTACAACATCTATTTCACATACTGAAATTTATTAAAGTCATATCTAATTATTAGATTTACCTTTATATGATTTTTAACAAAGATTGTATAAATGACCGTTACTAATTTGCTAAGTTACTAATTGCGTCACGATATGGCCTGTTGCATTGCGTTCGAATGATCCTATGATTGTACACGCATTAAGCCTATTGCACAATACAAAAGTACAGGCAATAGGAATAAGAAATAAAAATTATTCACCAATAGGAGCAGGGAATAATATCTATTTCCTGCTCCTATTGGTGGATAATTTTTATTTCTTGTTCCTATTGCCTATACTTTTGTATTGTGCAACAGGCTTTACGCACTATCACTGGCATGTTTCGAAATTCACTGCTAGTCAGTGATGGCAGATTCGGGACTGCGCTACATGCCACAGAGTGTGGAAGGTATGATGCACACAAAGGAAGAGCCGTGTACGTGTGCGCTCGGCGCTCGGCCAACTTCGGGCAATAGAAGAAGGCAGGCATACAATCCTCTGTCTTTTTCTTTCCCGAACTATAGCTATAGCTATGACACGTTGCTTGCCTCGAGATTTCGGGATCTTGAGAATCACATACGTTAGCGGCAGCTTGACTCGTCTAATAAATTACGCGCCCTTCTCGCATTTAGCTTGATTATTTTACAACTACATAAAAATTACTAATTAAATAAATATTCTAATTACATTGAAATTTATTCTATATATAAAAGATATAAACTAATTAAAAGAGCGTAAAGGTGATAGAGAATCATTCAATTTTACTAAATAAGTAAGCTAATTTAGGCTTTTAGGTTCCTTAATATTAATATATATAAACATTTTTTAATAATTATTTAAAATTTTTTGCACGCTCGCCGTTTTTATTATCACTGTTTTCTAGAAAGATCTCGACACTCTGAGATGACAAAACCTGTTATTTGTTTGTGACTTTATTTGTTATTAGATAGAAATGACAAGGCAGTTAGTCTTGTACAAAATTATTTATCGAGGCACGCATGTTTTTCTCGCTGACTTTATTCAGTAGTCACTGACAAAAGACAATCGATACATTTACGATAAACATTCTATTTCTGATCGTTTCAATTGTTGATCGCCGTCTTGCAAAATAATATTCACAACGTTTATTAAGTAAGTTGCATTTTCATATATACATATACACGCACACACAAACACATACGCATATATATTTTGCAGCTTTTTTGTTTTTTCTCTTTTTTTAGTAATTGACATAAAAATGTGTGATGAATTGACTAAAAAACCTAAGCGAAGTTTTGCAGAAGCTTGGCTTAGTGATGATCGATACAAATCTTGGATACACAAAGTATCATCCGATGGTAGTCTTTATTATTGTAGTAAAAAATTTTTCATGTTCATCACGTGTTTCCAGGCATGCGGATTCTGCGTGTCATAAAAGTAGTATTAAAGAAAATGTTTTATGTAATAATAATAATGAAAATTTACAAAATAAAAATACACAATATATAAAAACATTTCGACCACAATGGCTAGAAATAAACGAATTCAAATTATGGTTACGCGAAGTGCCAAATGATGCCAGTTCATTTTTTTGTTTGATTTGTAATAGATCAATTGCTGGCGGTCTATCACAAATATATCGACACGAAGAATCCACCATGCATAGAAAAAAATATGAAATAAGTAATATAGAAGCGAACAAATCGAACGAAGATTTGGATAAGCAAATTGATGAATCGCTTTTAACATTTGAGCAAAAAAAAATCAGCGGAAATACGATATGCCGCATTAATTACTGAAACAAATATTTCTTATCAAACTGCAAAAGAGATTCTCAGCTTTTTTCAAGAGATAGGAAAAGATCCTAATGCGTTAAGAAGCATGAATATGGGTCGAGCTAAATATAAAAATATAATTTCCAATGTTTTGTGTCCCGTAGAAAATGAAAATATCGTTCAGAAGCTTCAGGAAACTAAATTCTGTTTTTATTGACGAAACGT
>NW_027223341.1:3336180-3394066 GCF_030449975.1 Polyergus mexicanus
AACCCATGCTTACGATTCTGCAATAAATTAACAATAAAAATACCACGTTTTCATTGTTAATACTCGAAATTAGTCTTAAAACAAACTTCTCATTATTTTTTATTACTCATTAATTACTTCTCAAGAAACTGCTTTTAGCGTAACCTGCCCTTTAGGCAACTTGAATGGTGCAAAGTACCGAGACATTTTGGACTTTCCATCTGATGGAGTTCCTCTAAGTATCCCTCCAAAATTTTGTCCATTTAGTGCCAAAGTCACAAGTGTTTATGTATTTTTTTAACATTTGTACTCTGATAAAATTCTGGTAAAATGGCAAATTATACGCCTACAGAAGTAGTCGATATTCTTATAACCTTTGGCGAATGTGGTAGAAATTACAGACTTACTGCCCGTACTTATGCGGAGCGATTCCCAAATCGCCGCCATCCTACTGATCAACAAATTATAAACATTGAAAGGAGATCTCGTAATAATCCACTTCATCGCGAAAGGCGAAGGAATAGACTTCATAATAATAATGACCCTAGATTGCTCGCAGTTTTGGCTATGGTTCATCAAAATCCCCATATTAGTACCCGTCAAATAGAACGAGAACTGGGAATCCCTCAAACTACGGCACATAGATTGTTACGAAGAAATCGAAGAAATTGAATTTCGTCGATTACAGCGCCATCTATCATGAATCGAGAAAAATGTTTCAGACAAATTGTATGTGTTTTTAGCCAAAGATTCCGAATATGCAATAAAAAATAGGGGTTCCCATTTAAGATTTCAAACTTGCCCCCCCTCACCGCCCAGGGGAAGGGGTGGGGGGCTCATTTTAACGTCATTGTACGTCCCCCTCGAAATGACAAAATTTTGATTCTAAACATTTTTTCGTAGTGTGCTTATTTTTCGAGTTATTTGGCTGCCTAAGTTAAAATGGGTCACCCTGTATATATATATATAGGCTACAATAAAAAAGAATTTTTATGATTGCAATATGCGTGTTTCTTGCAAATATAAAACCCAACTTCTCTGGTAAGCAGAGCAATATAGAAATTGCAATATAGAATAAATATAATAAAATGCCAAAATTATTTTATTTTTCTTATTGAAATACACATTGTACCACTTTATCCTTGATATGTACATTATGATTTGCGATATGTATCACAAAAATATAAACGCTTAAAATTTCAAAATAAATTACTCTTAGGCTATAGGTACTCACTATGACCTGATAAATCCTATCCGATTCTGATGTTAAAACAGGGTTTAAAATGCCTAGACTATGAATAAAAAAAATTTATAATTTTGAAACATGTGCTTTTTGAAGATATAACCTAACTTCTTAGATTGGATATAGACATAACAAAAATATATATGAAAATATTAATCTATTTTATACTCAAATACGTATTTAATAATATTTATAATTTAAGAAAAAAAGATTACCTTAAAAACGTTAATATTGAAGAAATGCTATCTTTCTGAAATCCAAAGCACGCAGTGGCACGCAGTTCACACTAGACACGGAGTCTCTAGTTCACACGTACATTTCTTGCGCATGTGTGCGGCGTTCGTAAAATATCTAAAATAGCAAGCTTGCTAGAGATTTTAGAGATATCTATGAAGAGATATCATAAAGAGCTCTTCTGAAAGATATCTTAAAAAAGATAACTTACTGATATCATTTCTAAGAAAATTTAATTAAGTCTTTAAAAAGTCCTCTTAAAGAGCTCATCCTCTCAATAATGCTCACTGGGTAGACACAACACATATTTTTGTATAATTTAAAATACATACACACGCATGTATGCATGTATAATTTTGAAATTTTTTGACATTTATTATTAATTTCATTTGGTAAATAAACGTTTATTACTGTTCGTTTGCACACAGTTCTTTTGCGCACATTTCTTTTGCGCAGAGATCTTTCGCGCACAGTTCTTTCGCGCACAGTTTTTTCGCGCACATTTCTTTCGCGCACATTTCTTTCGCGCACATTTCTTTCGCGCACGTTTCTTTCGCGCACATTTCTTTCGCGCACGTTTCTTTCGCGCAGAGATCTTTCGCGCACAGTTCTTTCGCGCACATTTCTTTCGCGCACGTTTCTTTCGCGCAGAGATCTTTCGCGCAGAGATCTTTCGCGCACAGTTCTTTCGCGCATAGTTCTTTCGCGCACATTTCTTTCGGGCACATTTCTTTCGCGCACAGTTTTTTCGCGCACATTTCTTTCACGCACGTTTCTTTCGCGCAGAGATCTTTCGCGCACAGTTCTTTCGCACACAGTTCTTTCGCGCACATTTCTTTCGGGCACATTTCTTTCGCGCACATTTCTTTCGCGCACATTTCGATCAAGCGTATCGCATCTGAATATTCATACATTCTGACTGTTGATATATTTAAGAAAAGGCTGTTACAACTGTGATTTCTTGCTGTCAGATTTGTTGTAATCGCTTATAATTAGAAAAAGAAGATGAAAATGCTTATAATTATAAACATATTTCTACTTTTTATATGGTACGTGCTGTCCATAAATAATAATTAATAATTTTATTATACCATTTTGTATCTTTGCCTTGGACATAGTTATTATGACAGATTTCCTAACCTCTCGTAATGTCACAGCGTAATAATTAATTTTTTATTTTTAAAGACAAACTTGACTGTAAATTCTCCAAATCTTTTTTTCCGGTCGGTGTCATTGCACACGTAACAGACACAACGTAATGTAATCAGGAAGTAAGAAAACATATCAGTTAAATATAAAGTTAAATTAATTCTAATTTTCATCTGAGATAAATTCTTCTTTGAGCTTTAATTAGATACATCACAATTTCAGTAAGTATTGTGTATTCAAATACTTCGAAATAAGACAAGAATGCAGTTTAATAATATTCCTAGCAATAGTCCAAGAAGTAATAGATCCTTCTTATTTTCAGTGATGAATCATATCTTTGTTATAGATAGCATATCATGGTATTTTGTGCAATATCTCCATCAGTTCCGTGAAAGAATTCTGTGTGTGAAATTTTAATATATTGTGCTATTTATTAACATTTTTTAACGCCTATTTCAGATATAAGAGAACTGAGAGCCATGTATGCTATACATCCATAGTAATTTGCACAGCAGATCTGTCATCGAGCACAAAAAAAGAATTCATTAACAAAATACGAGATTCTTTTAAGCGAGAGTTTATTAAAATTTTCTCCGCTATTAGAATCTTGTGAAATATTATGAAAATATCGATATCTCCATCAGTGTTGTGAAAGAAGTCATTTACAATACAAGTTGCTGTTTCCGTAGCCTTAGGGTAATCTGCTATTTAATAAACTGTACGTACGTATACTATAATATAATATAATAATATAATATACTCATGAGATTTGATAATATTTCTACTAAAGTTATTCTGTATATGAAATTCTAATATATTATGCTATTTATTAATATTTTTAAACGCCTATTTCAGATATAACAGAACTGAGAGTCACATATCCTACGCATCTATAGTAATTTGCACAGCAGATCTGTCATGGAGCACTAGAAAAGAATTGAATAACAAAGCACGAGATTCTTTTAAGCGAGAGTTTACTATAATTTTCTCTGCTATTAGAATCCTGTGAAATGTTATGAAAATATCAACAATCATCTATTTATATTTTTGGGAAATTAATCTTTTATTCTCAAAGCATGTTTGTACAATGACATTTATTGTCCATTACAAGCAATCATAACAAAACTCTACAAAAAGCTACATCATACTATATATATAATATAGTAAAAGCGTAAATTTAGTAAGTGTATGTACTTACTAGCCAATGTATGCATTTACGATAGGATTTCAGCAAAAGTATCACCTAAATATAAAAATGTCTATTTCTGATAAATGTATTCATTTACTAGACAATGTATACATTCGCTACAATACATTATAGTAGAAAATGTATGCTTCTACTGGTAAAAGTTTAAATTCCGTTGCTTGTGAATACATTTACTTTTATCAAATTAGTACACATTTACTGTAACACACACACACACTTGCGGGCGTGCGTGCGTGCGTGCGTGCGTGCGTGTGTGTGTGTGTGTGTGTGTGTGTGTATATGTGTGTGTGTGTATGAAAGGGCAGTTTTCGGTCCATTTTTAATGATGAAATAGCAGTTTCCAGGACTTTTGGCAGTTTTCAGGTCGGTCCTGAAAATTTTATTCTCGAAGCGGCAGTTTTCAGGACTGTCTTGAATAATGCCTATCAATCTGTTATATATGGAAGGTCCTTGATACAACCTTTATGTCGAATAGTTTTATCTATAATTTGTATAAATGCTTTAATTTAATAATAAATGTATAGATAAGGAACAAACTTGTATAGATACATTTAAAAATATTTTTTCTATGTATGTACCTACATATAGCAGCTATGTATACAGTATTATAAAATATATTCTATATTCATAAAAATGAGATCTCAAAAGTATCCTTCTGTATTTCTACAAGTATCCAACTTTCCCTTAAAATATTTTTAAAAATAAATATTATATATATACAATATGTATACAAGCAAACATAAAAAAAATATACGACTGACAACGTTTTGACATACACATATAAAATTTAATTAAAATACAATTAAATATTTAAAACTTTACTAAGAAAAAAGGTAATGTATATATGTATATACAGGGTAGGCCATTTTAATGTATCCACTGAAATATCTTACAATCTATAAATTTAAGACAAAAATGTTTTAGATAAAAGTTGTATGATTCATAGGGGAACACATGATGAAAATATGGGCTTGACCTTGAATGACCTTTTCAAGGCCAAGTCAATGTAATCGATGTTTTCTTAAATGGAACTCCCCATTTTTTATTGCATATTCTTGTAGCTTATCTCGAGAGCTTTTCAAAACACTATAATAAAGTATTTTTTCATTTAGTACTTTTTGAGTTATTTTATATTTTAATCTAACATATTTTGATATAAAAAATAAAATATCTCGTAAAATATTTAGTTTTCGATAATCTTACCGTAATACTTTTATGTACAGAATAATGAGACAAATCAATTAGTGTAAAAAAAAAACAAATAATTGTTTTAAAAAATACATTGTAAATAATTACATATTTTTTCTTAAAAACAATTATTTTTGCAATAATATATCATATGATTAATATGACGACACTATTATTTTTTATGAAACGATTATTTTAACAACATTCTATATATCAACTATTTTAAAATACATAAATAAATTCCAGACACAATAAAGGAGTAAAAAAGAATTAATGAAAAAAATATAAAGAATTGACAACACAAAATTACTTTTGATGAAAACTACTTTTAAGTCTATTTTAATTTTAATTATAAAACTACATTATATAAAAAACAATATCCGACGATTGGAAAGAGATAAACTCTGAACTAGTGAACCCTTACGGAAAAATACACTAAACTTTGATGGTTAACAATCAAATTTGAGTGTTAACACTCAAATTTGTGAATAAGTTGAGTGTTTGTCATCAAAGTTGAAGGTTAACATTTAAATTTAAGTGTAGATTGAGTGTTAACCATCAAAGTATTGTTACGTCCAGACTCGAGGAAGGATGAGTCGACGGAAGGGCGCAACAACTATCTTTTATTTTCCCGAAGTTAAACGTCTCGTGGCGTTCGGAATCGGGTCGAACGAACTGATAGGTCCGCAAAGCAGGTAAACGACCGTTCGGATCGCTATTACGCTGTTTATTCAGACGTTCGTTCGGTGGTCCCTTTTCGGTCAGGGAATTTAATCCCTTTTACGCGGGATGGGACCTAGTGCGATCTTCGTACTGGGATCGAGAGAGGGGTTAAGAAATGTTTAATTAATGAAAAAAAATATAATTTTATTCATTATAAAAACAAAAGTTCGAATACATGATAAATAATATATATGTAGGAAGTGCTTACATTATCGTGTGAGTGTGAGTGATTGTGTGTGGTTGAGCTTATCGCTCCGCGGGTGTTACAATGGTACGGAGGGCATCAGTCAGAATGACGAGGGAAAGTCTCTACCGTTAAATTTTAGGTTCTGACTGGTTAATACAATGTAGGTTTAATAATAAAAAAAAATTAAAACATGTATGTGTATGTGTGAGAGTGAGAAAGAGGATGCGGTATGAAGGAGGGAGAAAGAGAGAAGGGGGAATTTTTAGGTTTGGTTAATCTTGGTAAGATGAGTCGGCTTCCAGGTCGGGCAATTCGTTGCAAAACTCTTCTATCGCTTGGTCGAATTCCGACTCTGAAAGGTGCGGGGAAGTTGGGGGTGAATTGTTAAGGAGGACAGTAGACAGGGAGGAGAATGAACGAGGGGAAAGCGGAAGTTCGGTGACTTCGGGGAAGTAGATTGGGGAGTAGCTGGGGGAGGGGTAGTTAGGGGAGAGGGGAAGAGTGGGTCTAACAGATATTGTTGTTGAACTGTTATTGCGAGTAGCGCAGAATCGGCATTTTACCGACGTTCGAGTCCTCCGACTCCTGCGAATGACTGTTTGGCTTGGACTGCCGGATCTGGTTTTCACTATGAAAACCAGCGTTAATATAATATACGTAATGCGTTATATCTCACGAGGGTTAATAGCGTAAATTAAATTGGACGAATGTGACTTACTTTTTGTTTCGTAGGTGAAGGTGTGGAGTCTCTTAATGTACCGGATTGCCGGGTTCCAGATTAGCCAGGCGATGAGTGCACTGGTATAATTTTTTTTGTAGTTTTCGCGGTGCCACGGCACTTAATGAGACTTATGTTAACTGAAGACGCACGCACAGAATAAAACAAGTGTTAAGTAAATGAAGTGGTAAGCAAGTGCTAAGTAAGACTGTGAGTGGCCCTTTGGGTCCTCTTTTTATATCTCTTTTTTAGGGGTGTATTCTAATTTCTAAGAGTGGGAATCTTCCAAGTCTCTAACGAATTAAAAATTATGCCAGTGCCCTCGTTAGGCGGGGTGTTTCTCCTACTTTTCGAATTTTTACTCGTGGTGATCGTCGATTGGTGATCTCGATATCAGTTGAGCATTAGATTTCCCTTGCGCACGTGATCTGATTAGAAAGGGTCTTAATATCGTTATTGGATATGTCGTCACATGAGTTTCATCATTATTGATTTAGTTACGTTTGTCGGATATTTTCTTAGAGGGAATTTTATTATCTTTTTGATATCAATTTATTCTTCCGTTGGAAAATTCTATTTCGAGGATATCTACTGATTTTTATTTATTTTTAGGCGACTGGCGCGGTTTCGTCACCGGTCTCTCGCGTCTTTCCCACGGTTCCTCATAGATATTGATATTGATAAGTGACTAAATGTTTAAAGAAATACGTGGCGCAAGATGCTCTATTTACTGAACGACTTATTTTTATCACCGATCGATTATCGTTGCCGCAACATTGCGGTAGGAAGGAATCGTGGAGTCGCCAGGACGTAACACCCCCGGCCTTAGACAAATGTTGGGGAGGAGCCCGACATTTGCAAAGATTAAACAGATTCCTTCCTTTCGCAATTAACTAAAGTATCCTAATTATATATGATTTCGGGCATGCTGGTTGGTCTATTAAGAAGGAGGAAAGAGAAGGCGACCACCAAAACCCCTTCCTTCTTTCCTTCGTCCTTCTTTTACTTTTTCAATTAACTATTATTATTATTTTTTTTTTTTTTTTTATATATATATATAATTCTTATACAAAACTATCTTTTCTTATATGTGCCCATATATGGCGTAAGAGATAGAGAAAAAACTACATGTGTCATAATGTTTACCTGACCATTATTGATAAGGTTGCGTCTTCGGCTGGAGGGTTTTATTGCCCTGTGAGAGAGATAGGGTATTCCCTTTTTTTTCTTCTTCCCTCTTGTGTTGTTGGAGTCATCTGAACAGCATATGTTCTGCTAGTCGGGAAGGTTTTTGATATTTGGCTTGGATTCTCGTTTATTACGAGTAATTAGCCATTGACTAGGATTCCATGTTGAATCCCATAATAGAATGTCCAAGCTTCATTTGCCTGGATCTGAGTTAAAAGTAGATTTGCTGATAAATATGCAATGATGACTTGTCAATTGACAAACGCTGGAATAGATTTTTTCTGACATGTTTTACATGTATATATATATATCTCTCTCTGTAGCTTGCTGATATTAGTTGACATCACCTTTTTGTAACTATCGGTCAAGTAACGCTGTTCTATAGTGTTAGAAAAGATAGTTTTGGTTTTGTTAGTTAATTAATAAAATACGGTAATGCTATACTATATATATATAATGGTATATATATATATTTTTTTTTTTTTTTTTTGAGTTTATTGAGATATATTTTTTTCTTATAGAGGTAAATTATTGTTATTATTATCACTATTACTACAATAGTATATAATAAGTTTTACTACTATTATTCTTATTAATGCTATAGGATATATATATATATATATATATATATATATATATATATATATATAGGATATATATATATATATATATTTTTTTTTTCTATATGTATATTGTTGTGATTAGTCTATGTTAGGGAACGGTTAAGTAAAAGGCTTCTTCTCACTTTTACAAGTGGGGGAATACATTTGTGGCGACGTCGTCGATGAGTCGCGCGTGTCCCAGCTGGATCAACGAGTCTCGTAGGTTGTAGGCCCCTTCGGTGTTTTCATTATAGATCGTCAGTTTCACCATGGCTTCTCTTTCACCCAGAGGATGGATAATTCGTATCCACCCCTCTTGGCGATCTCCGAGAATCTTGCATATCAATCGCGTTTTTTCGGGCCATTTCGTGGCTCCGTTTACGGGACCCGTGTGCGCCAAGCCGCACTTGATGCTCTGCCATGGCAATTCTCTGAATCGGTCTTCCAAGAAGTATACCTGGCTCATCGGTTTCCAGACTGCCAGGCCCCAGTCTCTCAGAGATATTTTCACCATGGCTGTTGCTGTGTTTATTCCTATAATGAGACCGCGTTGCCAGAGGTTTTTTATTTGGATGGCGCACGGTTCATCTTCCCTCAAGTCTTCGGGCCAACAGTGGAGGTAGCGACTTCGTCGGTTCATCCGGAAGTTGAGCTCTTCGATGAGCTCTACTAGGTCTTTCTCTCCGTTTTTTAATTGGACCCAGAAAAGTAATGGAGACTCTGTGCGAGTTATCCGTACTTCCAATCGTCCGCGGGTCAACTCGTGGGTGTTGATGTTTTTGATTTCCATTCTCTAAAAATAGGTAAGACTAGGTTGATATAATTGGAAAGTTTTTAAGAGGGGCCCATTGCTTTAGGTTGATGGAGAGGAAGAGGGAAAAGGCGTTTCGACGTTCTCTTTTCATATAAAAATTTTTTATTATTATTATTATTATTATTATTATTATTCTATTCTATTCTTATTATTATTAATAAACAAAAATAAAATAGAATTTGATTTCCCCTTTTTCCCCCTTTTTTTTAAATCTCTTATCTCTAACGTATAGGTAGAGTTTTCTTCCGGTCGTAGTAGAGGATATACCGCATTCATTTCTATGGTGTTGTGATCTCCTTGTTTGGTGGGTTTTATTGCTTTATTGTTTTCTTGCGGTGCGCTTGGCAGTAGTGGTGGTGATGGTGGGCTCGGCTGTGGCCTCTCGGGTCGCCTCCGTCTTCCCAGATGTAATAAAAGATTTGTAAGAGAGTCCCAGATTGCTCCAAGCAAATATATGGACCATCCGTACACGGTATGTAAGGCATAACCGTGCACAACTGTGTCCAATATTAACTTGGAAACTCTTGCAATTAGATATATGCCGAGTAATCCAGCACTGATATTCCCGAAAAACAGGAACTTGTTCCAGAATTTTTTCCAAGCGGAAGCGGCTATCTTTTCCATAGATGCTTCATCCAATAAATTGGAAATGGAGCCCCCCTGTAGAGAAGTGGGTCTTCCCATTACTCCTCTTGCTACGGTGTTAAGTACTGACGGTCGTTCGGCCGGAAACATTATATGATCTCTCAGATCTTTTAATTCTTTTTCAGAATATATACCACTAGTAGCGAGCGATCCTGGGTTAATGTACTTCCAGGTAGGCTTGGTTAACGGTTTCATGATAGTAGGTGGTAAGGTATCTATCGGATTAGGTATAAATTTGTACCATGAGTCTCCTAAGAGGTACATGGCAGGTGCAAATGGATTGCATGCAGTTTGCATTCCTTGTTGTAGTAATATATGAGTTTGAGGCGTTAGGAAATGTGTTCGATTCTCTCGGATTACTGGTAATTGGTCGTAACATTCATTTGTTCTTGCTAATTTTACATCAACTGGTACACATTTGATTATGTGAATTACTTCTCCTGCCAAAAGAGCCATATATCCAGGTCCTTTCATTAGATGGTATGCGAAAATGTCAGGTGCTTGCGTAGCTATGGCTAGTGCATTATGTAACATTCGTTTTTCTAAATTACATTGATGTAATAATAAATTTCTGTATAGTTCATTTATTTGCGTGCGGACGTGTCTTTCTACATATACGAATTTGGAATTCATGTAAGTAAAAATGTCAAGATTTGAGATGCCTGATTGTTTTTTGAAAATAGTAGTACCGCGTACTGTCTCAAAAATTACTAATTTTGGATGCTCTGTTGTTATTAGTGAATATCCACATGTATTGTATTTTCCTTTGCTAGTCAATGCAAATATTGTCTCTTGTGAGGTTAAAGAATAAACTGTTTGAGGATGATCCTTGTCGTTATCTATTATTTTGTATGCGTATCCTTCAAATAGTACACCGAAGTTATGGAGTTTGCAAGTATCAGTAGGTACGGGATCCCAGTAAGTATCTCCTCCCTCTACATCTGTACAATGTGTGGAGCCAAATTTACATGCTACCCCGGACCTGAGTTGCACTCGATTAGTATTTATTTTTACGTCGGCTACGTAATCTTGCAGCGTAATTCTTATGCTTGCGAGTACGATTACGTCTGTCCATGTTCCATAGGGATCGGAATACGCTCCTCCGATACATTCCCCGTCGTTGTCCACACTTCCAGCGAGCGTTATTGGACGAGTTGTAGTTTGATTTGATCTTAGGCCGGTTATATAGGTGTGCCCCATTTGATAAGTACCATAATCGTGCATTCGTTTGCATATATCTCGGGGTATTTCCTCTATGTATGAATATTTTCCGTTATATACGTCCATAGTGTGAGAGAACATTCCGCACCTTTTTATTAATCGGTCTATTTCAACTTTACACTGTATTATTTTCACGGATTCAAATTCATTAATTTGAAGTAATTGTATATATGCTTGTTCACGTTTAACGTTTTGTGGTGGAATGTCACACTCTTCGATAGTTAGTAAGGATAATGTTGTTAAATTCGCTGAAGGAGATCCGCAATCGTACCCTATTATTCCAAGAGTTTGGTAAAATTTGATTAATACTACTAGTATCGCGATTAGTCGTTTAATGTTGTTATCCATCTGAAAGTTTACATAATTATTTCTTCGATAATTATTCCTTATTGGTAGGTTTGATATGTGAAATTCGTAAGCGGTTAGGATGTACAATTCGGCTATTCTTTTTTATTCTAATTTTTACGTTGTTTTTATTCAAGATTTCTAGAATTTCGTAAGGCTCAATATATTGATCTCCGAATTTACCTGGTTTTGGACCTTTTAATAAAAATACTTGATCTCCCGGTTTAAAGGTTTGCGGGTTGATTTTTCTATCATAATAATTTTTTGATCTAACTTTGGCTTGAATTACGTTATCGCGTGCGTTTCCCTGAATTGCGTGAAGCTGAGTGACAAGATTTATTAAATATTCGTCGTAATTTGCTAATTTATCCCCAGGAGGTAGAAGTTCGTTCGATGGAACGCGTGCTATCTTTCCAAAAACCAGCTCATATGGAGTGTGCTTTGTTGCTTCATGTACGCTTGTATTATAATTAAACATAGCAAGGCTAATCCATCTATCCCATTGTTTTTGTTCATTTGCGTATTGTTTTAAATATTCGCCTAATGCGTGATGTGATCTTTCTAAGGATCCGTTTGATTGAGGATGGAAGGCTGTTGTACGAAATTTACGAATTTTAAACAATTTTGCAATTTTCTTTATTAGATCGCTAAGGAAATTTCTGCCTTGATCCGTTAATATTGCTTTTGGTGCTCCAAGTACGCAAATAAATCGGTCTACAAAAGCTTCTGCGATGGTTTCGGAAGTTTGATTCGGTAATGGTATTCCCATGCAAAATTTAGTTAATTGATCTTGTAATGTCAGAATATATTCGTTTCCTCTTTCGGTTTTAGGTAAAGGGCCTACGACATCCATAGCTACTTTATCAAAGGAAGATCCTGGTGTATCTGTAATTATCATAGGTTGTTTTGTTTTTACTCGGACTAGTTTTTTCAATTGACATTGTAAACATTGTTGTATATACCGTTGAACATCTGCTTTTAAGTTTTCCCAGTAATAATTATGTTTTATTCGGTTATAAGTTTTTGCGACTCCCCGGTGTCCTCCCATTGGTAAGCAATGCATTTCACTGATTATAACGGAACGTAAGTCCTTTGGTGGATATTTAATTAGTCCGTGGCAAACAATAACTTTAGTAGGAGCGTCACCGAATATTGATTGTATATGTGATTTAACGTCATTCCATGGGACATTATTAATGAACTCGGTTTTTGCGATACTAAATGTTTCTAATTTTAAGTCTTCGGTTATATTTCGTAAGTCTGTTAAGATTTTAATAATTTGGTTAAGGGTAGTCGTAGGGCCTTCTCGCTGTCCCTCGCTGATGGGTAAAACCAGATGATAATGATTTTTATGTTTTATAGCCTTAGTTTTTCCTAAGACAAGAAATCCTAGGTTCGGAAGCTCTTTTCGTTCGAAAAGTTTTTGTGAGCCTGAATCTAAAGGTGTTCCCTGAGTGTCGACGAAATATACCATGTTATCTTTTCGTAAAAATAATAATTCTCGAGAGTCTATAACGTTACCAGGAATTATTCTATTTTCAATAAATGCGGGTTTTCTTTTTCTCGATTTTAAATTTTGGTTGATAATATCTTCCTCGTTTTCTTCTTCTTCTTTTTCTTTTTCACTGTTAGAATCTTTATCCGGCGGGTCGTTTCTTTCTTCAATCTCTTCAATCTCTCCGTCGTTATGCAATTCGTCGGTTATTTTATTTTGCTCAATATTTTGTCTTGCAGTTCGGCTTCTTGTTTGAATTTTGTTTTGTTTAGGAGGATCATGTATTAAAGCCTTTTCGGTAATTGATAGATGATCTGGTTCATTTAGTTCTGTTAGTGTAAATGGAAGAATATCGTTCTTGTTATTTAATAAATCGCTTTCAGGTATTATTTCTTCGTTTTCTTCCTTATCGGAAAGATATAAATGAAAATCGTCATCTTCTTCTTCTTCTTCACTATCGGATTTTTCTAATAGTTCGGCAATTAATCTTGCATCTTTAGGGCTATCTGGGTTTAAAAGTTTCTTGGTTTTCAAAATCTTACAATCTATTTCTTCGATATTTACAGGATTTCTGGACAATGCGTCTGCGTTTACGTTTGTTTTTCCCGCTTTGTATACGACCTCATAATCGTATTCTGCTAATTTTAATCTCCAACGAAGTATTCGCATATTTGCATCTTGTGCGTTTTTAAACCACATCAAGGGTTTATGATCTGTAACTAAAGTGAATTTTCTTCCGTATAAGTATGGTCGAAAATGTTTAACGCAATATACAATAGCTAACGCTTCCTTTTCGTAAGTATCGTATTTTAATTCGTTATCTGTTAGGGTTCGTGAGGCGTATGCTATCGGTAGGTCTTTATTTATCTCTCCTTGTGATAATATCCCTCCAACGGCTATTCCTGATGCATCAGTAGTTAGAATAAATGGTTTAGAAAAATCTGGATATTGTAGTATTGGTTCTTCGCATAGTTTTTGTTTTAAGATTTCGAAGGATTCTTCTTGCACGGAGGTCCACTCGAAGCGGGTGTCGTTTTTTAATAAATTTGTTAATGGTTTGGCAAATTTGGAAAAGTTCGGTATAAAGCGTCTGTAATATCCTGCAAGTCCTAAAAATTGTTTAATATTTTTAGGTGTTTTAGGTCTTGGGAATCGTTGTACTGCTTCTAATTTTTTCGGATCTGGTTTTACTCCGTCTTTACTGATTACGTGTCCCAGGTAAGTTACTTCTGTTTTTAAAAATTCACATTTGTCTGGTTGTAGTTTTAAATTAGCTTCTCGGAGACGTTCCATTAAAATGTTGTATTTTCTTTCGTGTTCTTCCAACGAGGTTGCGTAGATAACGATATCGTCCATATAAACAAATAATTCCTTGCCTTGTAACCCAGTTAACACTAAGTCCATTAGGCGTTGGAAAGTAGCCGGAGCGTTTTTTAGACCGAACGGCATACGGTCAAATTCGTAATGTCCAAAAGGAGTAGTAAAAGCTGTTTTATGACCGTCTTCGCGGTTCATTTTTATTTGATGAAATCCTGATGCTAAGTCGCATACCGAAAAATATCTAGCTCCTCCTAATTGATCTAATATATCGACGATATTCGGTAAAGGATATGCGTCTCCGATGGTTTTGTCATTTAAAGCGCGAAAATCTAATACCATTCTCCATCGTTTGTTTCCCTTGGAATCTTCTTTCTTCGGCACGATCCATATAGGCGTGTTATATGGCGATTGTGAGTGTTTTACGATTCCTCCTTGTAACAGTTCTTCTACCTGCTTGTTTATTTCTTCTTTATGAATTTGCGGAAATCGATACTGACGAGTGTTTATTGGTTGGTCATCTGTAGTAGGTATTCGATGTTGTAATACGTGAGTTGCGGTTAATTTTTCTCCAGGGATATGAAATCGATCTTGACTGTCCGTTATTAATTTTATAATGCTTTTTCTCTCTGCTTCATTTAAATGTTCTAGACGCAATGATTCTATGATTTCGGCGGGTCGATTCTTTCCTTTTTCCTCGGAAATTGTTAGACAATTATGCAAATTATAATTTCCAAGTTCTTGTTTTCTTTTATATCTTGTTTTGCGTTTTTGCATAAATTTTTCTAAAATTACTTGAGATTTATTCAACAAAGATATAAGGATTTTTGAAGACGGTTTATTTTTATTTTTAATATTTCGTAGATTCGAGTTTTTAATTTTTAAATTATATTTTAGAGCCTCTTCAGGGAGGTCTTTTATAGTAACATGAGAGGGTTTCAATTTATTTTCACTTTCTTCTTTAAATAATCCAACCTTAGGAAATTTGAGATCCAGGGAGGATATAGGACTTCTCCCCTTTTTGGAATGAGGTTGTGTCGAAATACGTAGTGAGGTTTGGTAATTTTCCTCCTCGCGATCGACGGAGCTAGGATTTTCTGACAAGGTTTGGAAATTTCCCTCCGAAATCCTAGAGTTATTCCCTTCTTGAGAGGATTGATAATTTCTCTCTTCGAGGGTTTTTAAATTAATCAAATTTTTAGGAGAGGGTTGGTAACTTCTCCCTCCAGGAGTGGTTGGATTTATTGGATTTTCAGGAGAGGTTTGGTAATTTCCCTCTCCAAGGATTTTTGAATTGTTTATTTTTGTATTTTTCCTCCCAATTTTAATTTTTATCTCGTCTTCGGTTTTAATTTTATTCTTATTTTTATTTTCTTCTTTGTTTAAAATTGTTTCTTCGTCTTCATAATTAATTTCTTCGATAATAATTTTTTCTTCATCCACATTTTCACTTCCATTTTCAATATCCATGTTATTTTCATAATCGTATTCATTATGTATAAATGTTCCGTTAGTGGTTTCTTCTTTTTCCTTATTCAGAGCCTCGGTCTTCGAATCATGGTCATCTAATAATTCGCTGAACGGTTTTAAGCGCAAGGTCGGGACATGTACTTCTGCCTCTTCATCTAAAGTACTGATAACATTTAAGTATGCTTTTCCAGAAACATTTTCCACGATGGTATCTCCTAAATAAATTCCATGTGCTATCTTTAATCTTGGTATGTAACCTATTTGTATTTCTGGATTTTTTATTCTCACATAAAATAATGATTCGGATCGCGGAGCTACGATAATGGCTTCAGGCGATAAGAAAGGTATGTTGATTCCGGAGACATCCAAGTGTCCTTGTGCGTAATCTATCTTCGATGAAGTTTGTTTAAAGAAGTCGTTTCCTAATATGCCGGATTGTGAAATTGGAAAATCGTTAGATACAATATGGAATATAACCGGTGTTTCAAAAAGAGTTAATGTAATTTCACCTAAGGTATACACAGGGTAATTATTTATACCGTTCAACTTAAGGATATTAGTGTAATTAATATTTATATCTTCAGGAACGAGATTTTCTTTAATTATATTAGGTCCAGATCCCGTGTCTAGCATAAAGGTTATATTAGCAGTTAAATTACCGATGTTGATTTGAACGGTAGGCACGCGACTATGTTTGTCGAGGTTTACCGTCACGGGCCTTATGGTAGTCCTGTCCTTATCTACTTGGCTACCTGGGTTTTGGGCGGGTGCGGCTCTCGTTCGGACCCCTGCTGTGCACCCGACGTCGAGGGACCGTTGTAGTTTCCCTGATTATTTTCCTTCTTTCGAAAGTTACTGGCATGGCGTAATTGACAATTTTCGAGAAGATGACCTCGCTCCTTACAATAGCGGCAGAATAAGGAATTCCTGGATCCCGTTTGTTGGTTTAGTTTTGATCGACAATCTTTAGCAATGTGTCCAAAGTTGTTGCAAATTTGACAAGTTACGCGAGTTTTGTTTTCCGTATAACGTTGTTCGTTCTGTTTCTTCCAGCAATTATTTGCAGAATGGCCGGGTCTCTCGCACCATTGACAAATTACCGAGATTTTATTGTTATTAGTATTATTCTGTCGGCAAGATTTTGCATCATGACCGGATTTTAAGCATAATTGACAAGTTATTAATCTTCCTTGAACTATGTTTACCGGGCGGCGAAGTTGTGGATCGCGGAAGCGGCATTTCTCTGCTCCATGCCCACGTTTTTTACAGATTTGACATACTAATATTGCGGTTCCTAAATCAATCTGGTTATTAACTTGTTGAGGGGTTTGTAAATATTTTCTACAGTTACTACCTACATGCCCTTCCTTACAACAGATTTGACAAGTTTCCCTTAGGCTGTTAGTTTTTTGTCTACCTGCTATTCCCTGTCGTAAATCTGTCATTGCTCTGATTTCTCTCTCTATCCTTATAGCGTCGGCTGCGGTTGCTTGTACATCTGGTAAATTTCTTGAAACTCGTTGCTCGATTTCTGGTATTAGCCCTCTAATAAAACATTTGCACATGTCCTTTTCTAATGATGCTTTAATACTTTGGTCAGATAACACGTTTCCGGAACTTCTATATGCTTCTAAAATTTGTTTCCCAAGAATTTTTACCCTATTTGCATAATTAATAACATCTTCATCACTCTTTTGATATATGCAACCTAATTCTCCTTGTAATTGATAAACGTTTTTTACAGGTCCATAAATTTGTTTTAAATATTTAGTTAAATGAGAAACGCTATCAAAATCTTGATCTTGTATTGTGCGGCGAGCCTCACCTATTATCCTAGTTCTTATTATTTTAGTAAACTGTGATTCAGCCTCATTAGGCAACATAGATTTCGCTTCTTCACATCCTTCAATAAAATAATTTAGTGGAATGTTCTGACCGTCAAAATAAGGGACGGCTTCGACCGCGTATTTCAAAGTAGCGAAAGGATTATTTTGAGTCATGTTGCCGTTGGTACCGCTCGGGTCTTTCCTTTTTTCAGATTTATTAAATTCAGGTATAATAGTCTTATCGCAGGAATCGGCAAAATGAGATTCGGCCGCTGACTCGCTAAACTTTTTTTCGAAATCTTTTTCAATTACAGTTTCGTCTAATGAAAAATTAATGTTTTTAGTGGTTTTGTTAGGAGTGGAAGTGTGATGTGTTTCTGATTTGTTAGATTTTGTTCGATTGTATGTTTCCTGAGCAAACTGAAAATTTCGTTCTACTTCGTCTTTATCAGCTGTACCTCTTGTCCCTTTACTCATTCCAGTTTAAAAGATCGCACATTACAATCCCGGACGAGCCCCCAAAATTTAATGAACAGTATGTTACGTCCAGACTCGAGGAAGGATGAGTCGACGGAAGGGCGCAACAACTATCTTTTATTTTCCCGAAGTTAAACGTCTCGTGGCGTTCGGAATCGGGTCGAACGAACTGATAGGTCCGCAAAGCAGGTAAACGACCGTTCGGATCGCTATTACGCTGTTTATTCAGACGTTCGTTCGGTGGTCCCTTTTCGGTCAGGGAATTTAATCCCTTTTACGCGGGATGGGACCTAGTGCGATCTTCGTACTGGGATCGAGAGAGGGGTTAAGAAATGTTTAATTAATGAAAAAAAATATAATTTTATTCATTATAAAAACAAAAGTTCGAATACATGATAAATAATATATATGTAGGAAGTGCTTACATTATCGTGTGAGTGTGAGTGATTGTGTGTGGTTGAGCTTATCGCTCCGCGGGTGTTACAATGGTACGGAGGGCATCAGTCAGAATGACGAGGGAAAGTCTCTACCGTTAAATTTTAGGTTCTGACTGGTTAATACAATGTAGGTTTAATAATAAAAAAAAATTAAAACATGTATGTGTATGTGTGAGAGTGAGAAAGAGGATGCGGTATGAAGGAGGGAGAAAGAGAGAAGGGGGAATTTTTAGGTTTGGTTAATCTTGGTAAGATGAGTCGGCTTCCAGGTCGGGCAATTCGTTGCAAAACTCTTCTATCGCTTGGTCGAATTCCGACTCTGAAAGGTGCGGGGAAGTTGGGGGTGAATTGTTAAGGAGGACAGTAGACAGGGAGGAGAATGAACGAGGGGAAAGCGGAAGTTCGGTGACTTCGGGGAAGTAGATTGGGGAGTAGCTGGGGGAGGGGTAGTTAGGGGAGAGGGGAAGAGTGGGTCTAACAGATATTGTTGTTGAACTGTTATTGCGAGTAGCGCAGAATCGGCATTTTACCGACGTTCGAGTCCTCCGACTCCTGCGAATGACTGTTTGGCTTGGACTGCCGGATCTGGTTTTCACTATGAAAACCAGCGTTAATATAATATACGTAATGCGTTATATCTCACGAGGGTTAATAGCGTAAATTAAATTGGACGAATGTGACTTACTTTTTGTTTCGTAGGTGAAGGTGTGGAGTCTCTTAATGTGCCGGATTGCCGGGTTCCAGATTAGCCAGGCGATGAGTGCACTGGTATAATTTTTTTTGTAGTTTTCGCGGTGCCACGGCACTTAATGAGACTTATGTTAACTGAAGACGCACGCACAGAATAAAACAAGTGTTAAGTAAATGAAGTGGTAAGCAAGTGCTAAGTAAGACTGTGAGTGGCCCTTTGGGTCCTCTTTTTATATCTCTTTTTTAGGGGTGTATTCTAATTTCTAAGAGTGGGAATCTTCCAAGTCTCTAACGAATTAAAAATTATGCCAGTGCCCTCGTTAGGCGGGGTGTTTCTCCTACTTTTCGAATTTTTACTCGTGGTGATCGTCGATTGGTGATCTCGATATCAGTTGAGCATTAGATTTCCCTTGCGCACGTGATCTGATTAGAAAGGGTCTTAATATCGTTATTGGATATGTCGTCACATGAGTTTCATCATTATTGATTTAGTTACGTTTGTCGGATATTTTCTTAGAGGGAATTTTATTATCTTTTTGATATCAATTTATTCTTCCGTTGGAAAATTCTATTTCGAGGATATCTACTGATTTTTATTTATTTTTAGGCGACTGGCGCGGTTTCGTCACCGGTCTCTCGCGTCTTTCCCACGGTTCCTCATAGATATTGATATTGATAAGTGACTAAATGTTTAAAGAAATACGTGGCGCAAGATGCTCTATTTACTGAACGACTTATTTTTATCACCGATCGATTATCGTTGCCGCAACATTGCGGTAGGAAGGAATCGTGGAGTCGCCAGGACGTAACAGTATGATATAAATTGTGGTTTAACTTTCAATGATGAGTATAGGTTAAAGGTTGACCCTCATCGTAGGGTGTTGTTTGGTGTTAACCTTCAATGTTTAGTGTCGATTTGATCAGTGTTATGATAATTCCCTCATCGTTGGGTGTCGTTTAGGTATTTTCCAGCAAGGTAGACAGATGACACATAGTGTACACAATATCACATGAGTGGCTGTCAAATGAAGAAATTTAAAATTCCATTTGATAGCCAATCGTGTGATACTGTGTATTAACACTGTTTCATCTGCTTTGTTGGAAAACACCCATTGTGTTAATTTTCTTTAAGTATCGATTGACGGCCGTCATTGATGTCGAATATCGATTAGTAGCTGATGTATATATAATTGCACATAATTGACTAATACAATAATTGTAATAATATATAATACAAAATAAAACTAAAACCTAACAAGTAATAACTTTAAATTCATTTAATAATTTTTAATAAATATTTATATTAATTTTTAACATACCCATAATTAAAATTGAGATTTGAATGTTATTAATTTGTAAATACTAATTGTAAATATAATTATATTTTAATTATAATTAATTATATTATATTTCGGAAGGATTATAATATTATTATTATATGAATTGAGGGTAATTTGTGAACAAATAATAAATACAGAATTAGTTGCTTCTACTGACGAATTCATGTTATTTATTATGTATATTTTATACATATTTTGTAAATTTCACACTTTTTTTAAATAATAGCTTTGTGCAATATTTTTAAATAATATAAACATTACAATATAAGCATACATATATATATAATATAAACATAAAAAATATAACATAAAACATATATGGTGATTGAATCAATCAGTTTCTTTATTATTTACCAAGGGCATTATATAATTTGTTGTATCATTATCGCCAGGTAAGAGAATACATTTATTAGTAATCTGTTCTGGTTTACAGGTTAAAATATTATTTGTTATTTCCACAGCATAACAATAACTAGCTGATAAGATATTATAATGCGAGCATAATGTTATATCTTCTAATATTTCAATCGAATTACCAACAACTACAAATGCAGTAGCACCAGTTTCTAAAATAACTGAAATAATTGATTTAATCGTCATTAATTCACCTAATTCTGTTTGTATTATACTATTATTCCGTTTATACATTCTGTTGTAAGAATTGCTATGATAAGTGATACCATTGTATATGAATCGCTGATACGATTTCCCATTATTGTTCTCAATCCTTTCGTTAATCAAAGCTTGTATGGAAATTTTTTCAACTAAATTTAAGAGTATGTTTTTTCCAGTACCAATAATTTTCACAATATCATTATTAGCATTTCGCGCTTGACCGTATTTACTTTTATTATGACCTAACATATGATTAAATAATTTTTTCCCTTCTTGATTGCAATTTCTTTTATTAAATGTGTCGTTATATTTTATGTTATGCAATCTTAAATAAGATTTACAAATCTGTTTCAAAACAAATTGTGAACTGTGTAACATTTTCCTCAATACATAATTATAACTCTCATAAGGAAATGCTGACCAAGCTGACCAAATATTTGAAGTGCTCTTTCAGCTTGTACATAATCTTCGTTTGTTATTTTTTCGCATAAAAACTTATATATTGCAAAAACTAGAAGTGACCAATGTTTATAGTAAGGTTTTGAAAGTACATTTTTTAAACATGGCATAGAATAATAAAGAAGGAAATTTTTTAATTCGGAAGCTTTCCAAACTTTAATATCATTGATTGATCTTGGTGTCCGTGTTATTTCACTTGGTGGTCGGATTGAAGTTAATTTTTTGTCAAAAATATCCTTTTTTGTACCAATATACGAAGGATTATGACAATTTGTAAACCAAACGATGATAAAGGATTTTACCACACCTAGAAGTATGGAATGCATATATTCCGGAGGAAATGATTGTATAATATCAAAACCAGGTACAAACATTAAATGAGACATGCCTTTTACACCACGAACAACCTTTTTTTTTCTAACCGCTTTTTGAGAATCTTTTAAATGTTGATTCTTCGTTCTTGCTTTACCTTTTTCCAAATATACACGAGCGTAACCATTTCCTACTTTCACTCTATCACCTGGACATAGGCAAAATGAACAACCAAATTTACCATTAAATTGATGTACATTCTGAAGTGCACATCGTGCAACTGAATCAACAGGTGCAACAATTGTATGTACTCTAACATGAACAGGTGCATCTAAACCAGGGGGCAAACAATGAAAACCATTTTCATGTAAATCTTTTAAGTCATCTACGAACGGTTTCAAAAATAAATCCATTACGGGTTTTTTTGCTGAACACCAGATACTTGAAAGTAAGATGTTTTCTTTACATAGACAATACGGTAATTCATTGATTGCCACTTGGATTGGACACATGGATACTTTTGAAGATTTGAAAGTATCCACTCCGTCAGAATTCCACTGAAGAGTTATATCATAATCTCTAATAACTCCATTTCTACGCAGTCTTCGATATGATTCCCCACTAGTTATATCTGAAAGTATACTAGACTGTTCTGCACAACTACTTTGCAATTTATAAAAAAGCGGTCCTGATAATAAATTACGTAATTGATCTTTTAACGGTAAATGTACAAAATAATGCCCACCACGTAAATCAATTCTCATATACCATGTATTACAAGACGTACAATTAATATGAGTCATTTGTTCAAAATTTAATTCCACAAAACATTCCGGACAATAGAAAATTGTTTTCATGTTTGCGGTTTTCGGAAATTTTTTTAAGAATAAGTGCCGAGAAAAATTTAGTGTAATTGGAAGATGACAATTTATTAAATTTAGAAGATCATCAAATGCTAGATCTGTTAAGCCATGACGGATTATAAAGCTCATGATAAGGAGATCACTTTCATCTTGGGTTAATGGACAGTTTTCATAAATCGGTTGCCTCATCTGCAAAGAAATTGTTTTCTAAAATTATCTACAAAATTCCATTCTGATTAGCAAAATGTAATTAGAGATGTTATATGAAATTTTAATAAAAGATATGAAATATTTCATACATAAAAACACATGTAGTTTAAATTAAAAGTATATCATAATATAATATCATATAATTTCATACATTAATTGCTTTAAAGGAAATGTTAAAATTAACACAAAGTACAAAAATTCGGTTTTTCTAACACAAAAAAATTAGCAGTAGTATAGTAAACATAATTTATACTGAGAGTAATCCAATTCTTACTTCTTCATTATTGCCATCTTCACCATGTGCATCATCAAAAATATTTTCTTCATCATTGGCATTATTAACTTGGTTGTTATAGATTTCATCATCGCTACTGTTATTTTCATCTATTGAGGAATGCTCATTAATTTCTTCAAACTGTTGAAGCGCTTCATCGTGCATGCCAATTATATTCTCTACTGCATTATTTTCTTCCTGCAATAAATATATAGTCAAATTATTAGATACTTACATAATTTGTTGAAAATATACACTGTTTAGACAAAAACAAAGCCGAATAAAAACATTTTATAAAAAGTAACTAAATGCGGATAAACAAACTTTTTGATTGACTTTTGAAATAATTTGTTAGCAAATATTGTGCTATATTTTACAAAAAGATTTCTTATATGTTATATAAATTAAAATATTTCTTATATGTTATATATATAAAATAAATATCCATGTTGAGGTTGTTTTATATATATAATTTTATAATCCTATTATTTTTTATAAGTATACCTGATTATTGAAAATCAATTCAGCTTGTATTTCGTTCCTTCGTCGAGATTGAATAGTTGTTGCTGGAACTTCTTCTCTTGCATCTTGAAGATATTTTCTATATGGTCCTCTACTATTCATAACAATTCGTAAATATGAAAAACGCGGAATAACTTATAACTTGCAATACAACTTGCAATAACTGTTCATTGCGTAGCTAATACACCTGTTTGTTTGTCACTTTTAGCGTTTGTATATTTTATAATAACGATCCGGTTTTTTCAGTTTTCACTATTCACCAACAAACACGTGATCGGGACACAAATTAAAGCAACACAAACGACCATGATATTGACGTAAAATTTCGTCGTCGCACTTTATTGTTAACCATTCCCTGAATTCCACAGCGATACTATAATTTTTATTGACGAACTCGACAAGCAAACAATCATCATTATTCATTATGTACAAATAACAATGAAATCTTAAACATAAAGAAAAACCGACAAAAACTTGCAAAATAATTTCATGCCAACTATCGAGAGATACCGAGTATTGCCGAGCAGTGTTGTTACATGAGCCCCCTTTTTTGCGCACATGCGTCGAATCCGATATCAGTAAAATGCTTCGATCGAGTGAAAAAGGGTTCCTTATAGCCTTTGTTTTATCGTTTGTAAAAATTTCATTTTTTTTCTTATGGTTTTTGATTTTTCATTTGTAAAAACTTTAATTTTAAATATATAACTTTTTATTACTCGAAGCATTTTACTGATACTGGATTTGTCGTACGTGCACAAAAAAGGGGCCCATCTAACAACATTGCTCGGCAGTACTCGGTACTTCGGTAGTTGGCATCGTGCAATTGTTTTGGAAGTTCTTCTCGGTTCTTTATATAGTTGAGATTTCATCGTTATTTGTATATAATGAATAACAATGATTGTTTGCTCGTCGAATTCGTCAATGAAAATAATAGTATCGCTGTGGGATTTAGAGAATGGTTAACAATAAAGTACAACGATGAAATGTTACAAGAACTAGTAAATAAAGGAAACTCTGTTCAAATATCATGGTCCTCTTGTGAAATTAAGAGTGCGATGAAAATGATAAAAATCATTAAAACGTTAACAGAAAAAGATTGGAATACGACGGTAATCAAAATTCTTGCATTTGGAGGTATATATATATGCAATACATACATTTATATAATGCATATGCACATACATTTATATAATCAAATATAAATTTTTACTAAATAGAAATTAACCTATAAAATCTCTGTAAAATAAAAGTTACTTATATAGCAACTAAAATCTTATAATTAATAAGGGCTCCGATGTTCGCATTAATGAATCGAGTATATCACACTGCATGCGAGTAAGCAAGCCGACGCGGACGAGTGAGTGAGCGAGTGAGCGCGTTCAAGAATATTTGATGAGGCCTACTTATTATTAGAAAATTTACAATATAACCAAATTTGCTCATGTAACTGCAATAATAACATCGATACTCGGTGAACATTGTTTTTTCTAGAATGGACAGATATGCATCGACAGTTATTAGAAATACAGAAATTTAATATTAAAAATCCATGTAAGGGTGATAGAAAGAAATTGATGAAAAAATCATTTACTGATGACCATGAGTCTGATGATGATGAATATAACCAATGTACTAAAAAACGAAAAACTGAATTGAAAGTAAATATAATGATTAAATGTCAATGTTATTATAAATCATTCGTATACTTATATTAGTATATTCATATTTTTATATATTCTCGATCTTTACAGATTAACAAACGATCTAAAATGAAAGCTGGAGCGTTGATACAACAAAATATGTTGCCTAATCTAAAAAAACAAACATCTTATATAAAAAATGTAAGTAAATGTCTTTTACTATCTTTTATCTGCATGCTGCAAACTTGCGATATTTGTGCAATTTATGGTCACATACGACCATCGCTTGATCACATAGATTCACGAATCAATGCATTAAAATAACAAAGCATCCAATGTGCTTATTATATTCATTCTATTTTTTTGTTTTTCAATGTCATTCATTTTTAGTGGTGTACTTCTTCGGATGAAGACGAAACATTAATTTCATCTGACGATGAAAATTACAAGCCATCGAACAAAAAGGAAGAAACAAAAACGTTCAATATGAATGGTACTCAGCAACAGCAAGAAAGTCTAATAGCGAACTCAGTATTAAAAAGTATAAAAACTATAAATATTCCCGGGAAAAAAAGTCCATGTATAATTATATATAATTATATATAATTATATATAAATATATATGAAATATGCTCATATATAATTATATATAATTGTATAAAATTATATATAAATATATATAATCTCATATACGGTTATATATGACAATATATTACATCATACAGGATTATATATAACTATATATACATCATATGATAATTATATATAATCATATATATTTGTATATATTTATATATGAGCATATTTCATATATAATTATATATGGGCCATTTTTTCCCGGGTTATCTAATATTTAATGAATACAGTAGTGAACGATGAAACGAAATAAACATTATACATTCAAAATATAATTGTTATTATAAATTAATACAAATTTTATTACAGAAATAACAAAAATAGAAACTGTAGCAGACCGGGTGATACAAAAATTACAAAGTATTGAAAATTTAACCTAAAATGTAAGGATTGTCCGTTCTGATGATTTGGTAAGAATATCACTTATATTATAAATTATACATCTATTAAAAGTTTATTTTATTAGTTATGAAAATGTTTGTCTTTATATTTTCTAATATACATTTTACAGGTGCAGCAATTAGAAAAAGATAATGAGAAAATAAATGATGAGGTTAATGTTGAGAAAGTTCTTCCCATTGATACGTCAATTAATAAAAATGAAATAATTTGGTGCAATAATGAAAATATTTTACAGAAAGTCAAGATTGATACAGATGTCAAAATTAATATTGCATCGCCTACAAAAAGTTTGCAAATTGTCAATGATATGACTTGTGTAAGTGAGAGGTATATGTATTACTTGTTATAAATTAATATCTTGTATGTACAAATTGAAATTCTGTATGTTTATGTATTTTGCAGAAAGTCGAAACAGATGTAAAAGTAAATATGGCATCGTCTGCAGAGAATCCGCAAAGTGCGAATAATGCTTGTGTAGACAAGGTATGTACTATATATTCGCTGTAAATTGATCGTATCTTGTGCAAAATTAAAATGTATGCAAATTTTCGTATATTTTTTTATAATGGAAAATGAGAATTTATCTGCAATTTTTAATTCTTTGAGAGTTTTCACTATATTTTATTGTTATCATCTGTTATATAGAATATGATATCACTTAGTCGAGGAGTCAATATTCCGGAAAGTATTATGCGGAAAATTCGGATTTCTGATATTGGTAAAATGACCTGCGATTTAATGGGTCATTTGTTTTCAACACAAGAGATTGCGTGTTCATCTAGAACAGGAAAAAAGAACAACATAAAATCAATAGAAAGTTCAATAGAGAGGAAAAAAAAACCTTTGGACCAAGATCATAAATTTAATGCAATAAAAGGTAAACATTATAAGGATTTTTTTTAATTTATCGCATTTTTAATCAATTAATTGCTATTCTTTTTAATTTGTATTAACACTGTAATATTAATACATATGTATACTGCGAACAAGAAGTATTTGTGTGCAAGAAAACTACGTTAAAATTAAAATGAATTTATAAAATTTTAATAATAATTTATATATTTGTTTACAGATTATGTACTACTCACATTTAAAAATGTGAACAATGCAGAACAGTTATTCAATACTGCAGTAACTAATAAATGTAAGAATGTCGCACGGAACTTCAAAAAAGTCTCGACTTCAGAGAAAAAGCTTAATATGATTGATTCAACATACACACACACAATGCCTATTATAATATATATATATATATATATATATATATATATATATATATATATATAAGTGCAAAACTTGCAGCAAGCTTTAAAAAAAAATCGAAAAGATTATTTTTCTTTTATTTAAATTAGATTAAATACAAGATTAGATTTTAAATACAAGTTTTATTTTAAATGTATACAAAATACTTTACGTCTTATTTTATTTGATATTATATGATTTGTTTCATAAATTATACTTTCCATCGTATTTAGAGAAATAAAAGTTGAATTTTTGAAAGATGTAATTAAAAATAAGAAATCAGAGTTGATTTTTTTTATCATTCATTTACTACTTTGTTTAGGGAATCTGAAATGAAAATGAGAGTAATACCCTAATAAGAGTATATGTATATAAATCCCGCATCTGATGATGATTTTGCATATATTATCGAATGCAAATTGAGAACATTCAAATATGGGGTTTACTCTCATTTGGGTGTTACTTTCATTTGAGGATTCTTATTTTCAGGGTTACCGTCATTTTTAAGGATTAACCATTAACTGAAGGTTAACCATCAATTAACTATCATTTAAAGGTTAACCTTCAATCAATGGTCCGAAATCACACCCAACTTTGAAGGTTTTTTTTGATGTTTTTTTAATGGTCAACACCCAAAAGTTGAGTGTATTTTTCCGTAAGGGAAGCCATTTCAGTTTTAAAGGATAAACTTCATTATTGCTTCAACAAATATTGAATAATATAAGTTCATAAATAAATGTTGATCATTCCATTATAGATCACAAAATTATATGTACAAAGATTTTAATATTGAACTCTAGTTTAAAAGATTTTTCGTTCTTTGTAATACAATAGATTACTTATTTATGTGCAATAATATACACATATGAAAGAGAGATACACATATATAGTACATATAATAATATATAAAAACAGCATGCTCTTTATAAAAATGTGATATGTTAAAGCACAGTCTTCCCTGATTTATACAATAACTGAAAACCAATATACAAATATACAATATACATTTCAATATTCTAATACATCAACAATACAAAGTTATTATAATCAACTATTAGTGACAGTTAATGAATTAGCATTCCACTACATATAACAAGATTCTATTAGCGGAGACTATAATATTAAAGTCCCGTTCGAAAAATTCTCGTTCTTTGTAATGGATTTCTTCTTGGTATTTGACATACGCTAGATCTGTGCGTGCTTTGCCAATTAATATTCATTTATTACTGTTGCCTGTTGAAATCAAAATAAATATATATAATATTAATAGACAGCAAGACATTAAGATTTTCTTCTTTGTAAAGGAATCATACTTATATATGCAATTATCATCATCATGATTTTGTTTTTCCTTAAATTCAATTTAGTCTCTTCTTTTAAATTCAATAAGTAAAAACATACAAAACTTAAACATACTTTTTCATAATGTAGTTACAAAATTATCTCAATAGTATTCACTCCATAGACAAATTTATTATTTCCAATGTTCAAATTTCACTATAAATAAAAAAGATCAAATATATAAGTAATATACAAATGTCATTTCAATCTTCTAATACTATCACCAATACAAAGTTTGTCGTAACCCGACCAATTACTTAATATATTAAAGGATAAAACAATAAAGTGACACAGAAAAGTGTAAGAAAGAGCTGAGTAAAGCAAAGCATTAAAATTAGAAAAGAGATCAAGGAAAATTAGGAAAGAGTAAAGTAATAAAAGAATATTAATAAAATAAAAGTAAGATACGTGACTAAAGAGAAGGAAGTCACGGTCAAGTTCTTGGAAGCTGAGTAAGAGAAGGCAGTCACGGTCAAGTTCTTGGAAGCTGAGTAAGCAGCTGACGAGACAGACTGACAAGCGGAGCACGAGACATGCTCCGGTCAGGGACACCACACTCCTCCCCAATCAACGACCTAATTAATTAAGAGATATAATAAGCGCGAGATGCACCTCGCGAGAGACGACTCGCAGACTACTCGCTCGCTCAATATTATCGAAGTACCGTACGTATCGCGCCCGACTATTATAATCGCGAATAAGTGAAAGTGTATTAAATCTTGCAAAATATACTAAATTATACCTAACGTCCGGGAGTGTCTTATTTCGAGCGTGGATCCTAATCCTTTGGGCGTACAAATCCCAAAAGACCTCTCCCTTAGCGGCTAGAGGCACAACAAGTTCTTATTATTTCAATTATCAATATAAATGAGTGTTGATCACTCCACTACAGGTCACAAGATTCTATTAGCGGAGACCATAATATTGAACTCTCGCTTAAAAAATTTTCATGCTTTGTAATGGATTCCTTTTTAACATTCGGTGCACGCTGGATCTGTGTGTGGTTTGCAAATTAATATCCATTATAGTTACCTGCTAAAATCAAAATAAATGATAAGATATGATATTAATACATACGAATTTAAACATTTTCCTTTGTATAATAATCTTACCTGTATAATTGTTATTGCCAAAATTCAATCCTTTCTTCAATTTAATAGAAAACACACAATATTTATATTATTATTTCATAATGTAGTTGCACAATCCCAGTATCGCTAAAGTACTTCATTATTGCTTCAACAGATATTGCAAGTTGATGAATAAGCGTTGATCATTCCATTACAGATCACAAGATTCTATTAGCGGAGACTATAATATTGAACTCTCGCTTAAAAGATTCTCGTGTTTTGTAATAGATTGCTTCTTGATATTCAATGCAAGCTGGATCTATGTGTGGTTTGCAAATTATTTTATACATTATTGTCGTCTGCTAAAATCAAAATAAACATGATGTAATATTAATAGATATGACTTTAAATCATTTTCCTTTGTACAACAATCTTACTCATATAACTGTCATTATCACAATTCAGTCTTTTTTTCAATTTAATAGAAAACACAATACTTAAAAATATGTGAATTATGAAAATATAATAAAATTACTCACTTTTAATTATAATGTGCCTTGTTGCAAAATTTTTAGAATTTGTTGTACATTCCTATAATACCCAAACACTTTCACGAACAAAATGTTTATTCAATGACACTTTTCTGTAAGATTAGAAAATCTAAAAAGCTTACAGATATGTATTTTGAAAAACTATAAAAATAATAACTAGATGTAAATATAATAATAGAGAGAAACACGCGAGGTTAAGATAACTGTCATGTACCTTGTTGCAACATTTAAGAATTTGTTGTACATTCTCATGGCACCCACTTTCATGCAAAAAATGCTTATTCAATGACACTTCAGTAAGATCAGAAAATCTAAAAAATTTACAAATATATATTTTGAAAATATAAATGCGATCATACTAAATATAAATATAGAGAGAAACACGCGAGGTTAAGATAACTGTCATGTATGCAGTAGGTAATATAGGCTACGCTACGGTTGGAAAAAAACTACAGATGTTCCGAAACACTGCATTAATCAATTATGACAAGGAAATTTTATAATTTTTTAGTCTCATTAACCAACCACCAAAATATTATTCAGCATCTATATCGACTAATCTCTTATCGACTGCAGTCATAGAAAAAAGCATTATTAGGATATTTTTATTATTTATATGTAGACTTATTTTTTGCATAAATTAAAATACGTTATTCAGAAAGAGCACCGGCGATAATAGATAACTTCGGTTTAAAACACGGCAACCGCTAAAGAAACCGATGTCGTTCAATGACTGCATTTTTTCCGTACTTTGTATTGTTGAAATTATGGCATTAAAGTGTTAAAAGTTGTATATTTATGATTCTTAAAACATGATAGCGCGACGATATTTTTTACATTATCGCCAATATCTCTCGTGCAATATAAATTTTTCTCCTTGATTTCGACTACCGCCAAAGATATCGGTGTTAATAGAGAAAGACATTATTCTACATGATCTCCGCTAAAAGTATTGACGCATTAAATTTTAAAATTAATAAAGCTGCTACGATTATTAAAGCGATACAACGGGCCAAAATCGCGTTGCCTTTGCCTGGGTCCTTCGCGTCTAATGAATCTATCTCTTAAATCACAGCAATTTTTAAAGAAATTGACGCGTTGTTCAAGAACTACATTATTTCTACTGTGTGCTATTGAAATTACGCCATTAATATTTTACGAATTGTATCTTTTTCTAAGTTGTGTTCATTATAAAGGCGGAACAGCCTTATATAACATCGAGATTTCGGCCCGCTATATCGCTTTAATAATCGTCAGCTTATTGATTTTAAAAATCTAATGCGTCAATCCTTGTAGCGGAGATCATATAGAATAATGTCTTTCTCGAATAGTATCGATATCTTCAACGGTAGACGAGATGTAAGCGAAGAATGTATCTGACGCAAATGATTTCGGCAAAAGCGTCGCGATTTCGGCCCGCTTTATCGCTTTAATAATCGTAGGTTTATTAATTTTAAAAATCTAATGCGTCAATTCTTGTAACGGAGATCATGTAGAACAGTGTCTTTCTTGAATAATATCGATATCTTTAACGATGGACGAAATGTAAGCAAGGAATGTGTTAGACATGAAGAACCCAGGCAAAAGCGTCACGATTTTGGTCCGCTATGTCGTTTTAATATAATCGAAATTATATTTATTTCAAAATGGTAACGCGTTAATCCTTATAGTGAAGAGCACGAACAATAGTGTCTTTCACGAATAACGTCCATATTTGGTGATAGCCGAGATCAAAGCAAAAAGTAAGTTTTTCCGAAGGAGCGATTGTGTGTGTAGATAACGACTTCAGTGTAAAGTGTAAAGCATGACAATCGCTAAAAAATCCATTATCGTCCAACGGCTGCTTTTTTTCTCGTGTTCTGGATTATTGGAATTACGACATTAATGTCTTAATAGTTTCATATTTATGATTCTCTAAACATAACAATGCGACGAGGTTTTACATTATCGCCAGTATCCTTCGCGTATCAAACACATGTTTTGTTTTGATTTCGACTACCATTATAAGTATCGATGTTATTCGAAAAAGACACTGTTCTACATGATCTCCGTTACAAGGATTGACGCATTAAAATTTAAAAATTGATAAACCTACGATTATTAAAACGATACAACGGGCCGAAATCGTGACACCTTTGCCGAAATCATTTGCGTCAGATACATTCTTCGCTTACATCTCGTCTACCGTTGAAGATATCAATACTATTCGAGAAAGACATTATTCTATATGATCTCCGCTACAAGGATTGACGCATTAGATTTTTAAAATTAATAAACCTACGATTATTAAAACGATACAACGGGCCGAAATCGCGACGCTTTTGCCGAGATCGTCCGGGTCAGATACATTATTCGCTTTGATCTCGACTACCGTTAAAGATATCGAAGTTATTGGAGAAAGACATTATTCTACATGATCTCCGCTACAAGGATTGACGCATTAGATTTTTTAAATTAATAAGCTGACGATTATTAAAGCGATATGGCTGGCCAAAATCGCGACTTTATATACGGCTGCTCCGCCTTTAATAAACACATCTGAGAAAAAGATACAATTCGTAAAATATTAATTGTGCAATTTCAATAGCATACAATACGTAAAATAATAAAGTTCCGAACGACGCTTTAATTTCTTTAAAAATTGCTGTGATTTAAGAGATACATTCATTAGACGCGAATGACCCAGGCAAAGACGTAGCGATTTTCGCCAGCTATATCCCTTTAATAATTAGTCAGCTTATTAATTTTAAATATCTACTAGATTTTAAAACTAGAGTTCAATATTAAAATCTTTGTACATATAATTTTGTGATCTATAATGGAATGATCAACATTTATTTATGAACTTATATTATTCAATATTTGTTGAAGCAATAATGAAGTTTATCCTTTAAAACTGAAATGGCTTTACTAGTTCAGAGTTTATCTCTTTCCAATCGTCGGATGTCGTTTTTTATATAGTTTTGTAATAATTAAAATTAAAATAGACTTAAAAGTAGTTATCATCAAAAGTAATTTTGTGTTGTTAATTCTTTATATTTTTTTCATTAATTCTTTTTTACTCGTTTATTGTGTTTGAAATTTACTTGTGTATTTTAAAATAGTTGATATATAGAATGTTGTTAAAATAATCGTTTCATAAAAAATAATAGTATCGTCATATTAATCATATGATACATTCAGGGTTGGGAAGTAAGCCGTAAGCAAATCGACCAATTAGCATTCTTATTATGTTGTAAAAATGCTTGAATGTGATTGATCAACTTATGGCTCTTGCAGACCAGTGCGATAACGCGACGCGCGATATCCAATGAGAGCTTTATCTTTTCGGAAAAGCAGAGCTCTCATTTACTACCAGTTCTAACCCAGACAGCACAAGGATGTCCTTAGGACGTTCAAAGGGCATCCAGGACATACATGTAGGATATCCTCAGGATATCCCATTGTAATCCTCAGATCTCCTCTGGATGTCCTGAGGAAGAGTAAATGATAGCCATATATTAACCTCTGGAGAATCCAGGGAGATCCTGTGGAACATCCTAAGGATTTTTATAGGATATGTTAGGGATATTTTTCGTATGTTTCAAGGAGCAAATTTTAAAATTTAAATATAAATTAAAATTATGTTTTGTTATTTACTGCCAATATTAAAAATCTAATATTAAAAATAGTTCACCGTTCTTTAATATTTGAGGCTTTCGTGCTGTACATGAATATTTTAGGTTTGGCTCCCGGGTTTGAATTGTGTAATATTTTTTAAACAATCCAATATCTGAATTCCCTATGTTGGGATTACATCAGAAATTGAACTGATAGAAAATAATTACATTTGTAATTTCCTGTCAGTTGCTCTTTGCAAGCTTTATATAATTCTCATGACCAAATCTCAAATACGAGTTCGCGTGTCGCATAGCGGTAAACAAACGAACTAGCGGTTGAATACTATTGTTTGTAAAGTTTTTGGAATGTTGCGAACAGTAACATTTCTCATGAAATATTAAATAAATAATAATTTTGGATATATGAAAATGTGCGCATCAAATTCAATTATTAATATTAAACGAAATTAATGTTAACAATTAATTGCACATGTATATGTCCTCTGGAAATCCAAAAGACATCCAATATAATAGACAAGGCAGATATATCCTACAGACATCCAGGGGTTATCCAGTGGACATTTATAGGACATTAATATTTATTATAATACTTAAGATTTCTAAATTATATTAAATAGCCGACACAACTAAAAATAATTATGTATGCATATTAAATTTTTATAAATATATTTATAATAATATATCTTGAAACATCCTACAAATGTCCTGAACGGTCCTGGACATATTCAGGATGATCCTGAGGATGTTTTGTGCTGTCTGGGAAGTACCTTGCAACGAAAATTAGAAAATCTCAATAAATCTGACCTTATAGATTGCCATTCATTAGTTGAAGCTATTCAGCAAGGTTTAAATAAAAGGTAACTTATTAATTTGATTAATACATATGTTATTTAATTTTAAATAAGGATTTAATTGAAAAATATTATTTTATTTTAAACTATTGATTCAAAAGTATTAATTTCAATAAAACAAACAATGTCGCTTAATTTACTATATTCGATTTTAGATTTCTTACAATATTTGAAACAAAAGAATTAATAATAGCAGCATGTTTACATCCAAAATTTAAGTTAAACTGGTTAACCGGAGAAAAAAGAAAACGTGCTGAAAATTACTTGGAGAATTTATTGGGAATCCGATCAATTGAAAATTCTCCAAAAGCTGGAAAATCTGACGATCAATGATTTTTTCATTTTTGAGCAAAAAACGGTACAAAATGAATCTGAACAAGAAGAATTGCAACGGTTTTTAAAATCAAATAATTGTAATATAGAAATGTTAAAAGACTATCCAAAACTTAAAAAACTTTTTATTAAATATAATACAGCTCTACCAAGCAGTGCATCTGTAGAAAGAATGTTTAGCATCGGTGGCTCTGTATTAACACCACAAAGAGGGCATTTAAATGATGATACTATGGAGCAACAAATTTTATTAAAAATTAATAAAGAATTTCGATAAAATTTAATCATTTATTTTGTAATAAACCTTGAATGAAATCTTGCTTACAATTTTTTAAAAGTTTTTCTTATGCAAAATAATTTATTAGTTTGTATTGTAAAAAAGTAACGGAAATTGTAACGACTCGTTACTTTTTAGTAACTGTAACGGTAACGAGTTACTTTTTAAAATTGGTAACGAGTAACGGTAACGAGTTACTTTTTAGAAAAAATAACGGTAACGGTAACGAGTTACTTTTATAAAGTAACTTTCCCAACCCTGGATATATTATTGTAAATAGTTTTGTACTGTCGTTGTACTAGCCAATTGGTAATTTATTTCTTATACATATGTACTAGTACATTTTATGTTAAAAATAAAAGTGATGTATGCGTTAGAAAGTAAATGTACTCTTATGTATGCAATAAAATATTCATTTTTTAAATGTCGTTAAAATAGCCGATTGACATATATATATATATATATATATATATATATATATATATATATGTACATATTGTTGCGTCCCTGCGGGTCGTCTGTGACCGTTATTCCTGAATCTGCTGTACCCGTCTCCGGGAGAACGTTGCTAAGGGTTGTTGTTAAACAACGGCGTTCATCTGAAGAGAGATCGGCCATCTTAGAGTCTCGCGACGGATGCCATTCCGGGCGGACGTAATCGAGATTACGATAACCGTTATTGTTCCGTGTTCCTTGTATAACAGTGTTCTGTGTTATTATATTAAAGTTCCTTTCGTTCTTTCAAAGGAGTGTTAATTATTTACTTGCGGTACGCGAGTGTCGGTTGTGTCACGCGGATTCGAGTTATATCGATTTCGATCCGCGGACGCAACATTTTGGGGGCTCGTCCGGGATACAACGGAGTGGATGATTTTCTGGAGAATTGTGTGTTTTTTCGTCTATAAAAATGGAGATGGAACAGGAAAATTCGCCGACGGTAGGAGTTACGATGAGAAAGAGGAGTCGTCTGACTTCAACGGCGGCTACAACATCGGGACTTCGGGACCATCATTGGAAACGGTTACGCTTCAGTCAGCGATGCGTGAGATCCGTGAGCTACGCGAGGTGCGATTGCAGCAGCGAGCCGATTTTGAGATTGCGCCAACACGATGAGCAGCGAGCTATATTTGAGGCACAATTGCGCCAACGCGATGAAGCGTTACGTGGAATGGAGCAGAGGATTCGTCTGCTGGATGATAACAACCAGCTAAGTCGCTCTATTAACAGAAATTTTATGCCTAATGTTACGCCTAATTTTGAGAGAGACGCGCGTAATTCAATTAATATTAATACGGAATTAGGCTTTTAATTAAAGCCGGATATTTTTGATGGTACTGTTCCGCTAAAGGAGTTCTTCTCACAGTTCGAGTTAATCGCGCGAGCAAATAGGTGGAGTGACGCTGCGAAAAGCATCGCTCTCGTATCATGTCTTAGAGGAAAGGCGCGTGCGGTATTGGAGAGTGTCGTTAATATTGAGAATCTCGATTACGCGGAATTGAAATCCAAATTAGAATTGCGGTTTGGGGAAGGATTTTTGTCACAGTCATATTATTCCCAATTTATGAACAGAAGGCAAAAGTTGGGGGAAGATGAGGCTACCTTGGGCTCTGAAATTGAACGGCTTTCGCAGTTAGCATATCCCGAATGTACGCACGAAGTTCGAGATAAAATTGCTTGCGCGCAGTTTGTTACCGCGTTGTCTAATAGATTTGTGAGAAGGATTCTGCAGTTGGAGGGAATCACCTCCTTGAAAATGGCCATACAAAGGGCCATGGCGGTGAAAGTTATACAGGAAAGTGATTTTGAAAGACGGAATAATAATTTCAATTTTGGCAATAATAATAATAATAAAAATAATTTCGCTAAAGGAAGGAACTTTGATTTCGGGAATAGAAATAATTTTAACAAATTTGACAATAAAAGAAGTTCTGGAAATTCTGGCGATAAAGCTAAAGAAAAGAAACAGGAAAAATATAAAAATTTTTACAAAAGTTCTGGCACAAATAATAATAAAACATTTGTAAAAGAATGTTGGCAATGTGGAGGCTCAGGCCATTTTCGAGCGGAGTGTCCATTCTTAAAGAAAGGGGGAAACTGAATTTTGTCGAGCTGTTCGGGGCAGGTTCGACGCGAGAACAAGGAGCCCCAATAGAATTACAGAGTTATTTATGTAATTGTAAAAATGTTAGCAATAATACTGGCACTAATAATAAGAAATTGTTTAATTTTAAAGGGTTTATTGATGAACAATTGTGTAATTTTAAAATTGATACGGGTTCGGATGTGTCTCTTATCAGGAGTAATTTTGTTAGAATGCCTAAGCGGCGAATCCCTCTTGATAATTCTTTTCATTTGAAATATCCCACGGGGGAAGAAGTCCCCGTAAAATTCAAGGTAATCGTGATGATTAGCTTGGGAAAATGTTCTGTAGAACTTCCGGTTTTTGTTGCTAATATACGACGTTTCTTAAATGAAAATTTTTACATTTCGATTTCGCTTCGTAATATCTCTGTTTTATAAAACATGTAGAGCAAAAATAAACATATTTTCTTTATATAAATCAAACTCAAGCTATTGATTATATATATATATAAGAACTAATAAGAACTAGTAAAAACTCGATTCGTTCAGGGGTTATTGAGAACTGATAATCTTAGATATTCTTGATTTCGACTCGCGTATAAATACGCGGTATGTCTCGCTATTGCTGTGCGTAATCTTTGCTTTGCATGACTTAGCGCAAAATACTATCGTGTCTCTTGATTTTTACTTCTTGAAACTTTTAACAATTAAGTAATCAACAAAAAGGAAAAAAACTTTTGTAATGTGTATTTAAGGATCAGTAAAACAGTAAGCTAAAGAAGATCAACCTTAATTAAGCGATCAAGAATATCACGTCAAGAAACAATGTTTATCATTATAATGTTATTATCCATGTTTATTTTATTGATATATTATTATTACGTACATTATGAAAGAACCAGACGACTCATTAATCTTATACCGGGACCACTGGGCGATCCGATTGCTGGCAATGCATTTCAACTTTATCTTTCAGCAGGCAAGTAGAAAATTTCTAATCTGTTTACATTAATTGTCAGACGATCCGTCATTTATGCACACATACAAGCAAAAGTTAAATTCATAAAACCTTGTGCTCTGGAACGTATACCTTTTTTTTTTGTAACGGAGGGGAAATGCCTTTACGCATACCCCGCCTCGATGGGGTTCGAGGCGGGGTTATGTGGGACTCACCCCCGGCTTAAACAAACAGCCGGGGGACTACCCACTAAAACCCCTCCGGGTGGCCTACGACTGGGCATTAGCGAAGGTCTCTCCGGAAACTGGCATTTGCATTACTTCGGACAGGCCCTCCGACAACGAGCCATGCCCGCTGGGGTGGGGGGGGGGAAGAATCATCCTCCCCCCAGGGTCCCCGTTGTTATGCGGACTCCTGCTCGCACTGGGGACAGGGGGACCACCGCCCCTATCACCCACTCCCCGCCGATGGCTTGGCGGGATTGGTGTGGCCGGGCCCGGGTACCCCACCCGGGTCCCCGGCCACCGGGCCCGTCTTGTGTGCGGGCCCTGCACGTCTGCGAGAGGAGCCGACGTGGACCGGAGCCAATAGGTCCCCGGCCCGCTCCCCTCGCCCGTGTCACCCCGTGGCTGGGGAGGGTCTCGTGGGCGGCGGGGGACAACTGTCCCCGCGCCCATCGACCCTCCCCGTTGGGGCCACCTGGCGCGGCGCTAAAAGGCTCTTCCCGCACACCCCTCCCGACACCGGCCGCACCACCACGATGGGGAGGCCTACCCCGGCGTCCGCCGGGGAGACGCTCCCTTCCCCTTTCGGCCTCCTCCTTCTGCCGCATTACTGCCTCGCAGAAGGAGGAGACCGCCCCCCAGGATCCCTCGCTCTCGAGCATCGTCGCAATGACGCTCGAGAGCGAGAGATCAATACCCCCCAAACGTTAGACGAGGACACGGCGCTCGCTTGCCCACGCCGGACAGATCTCCAGCGTGTGCTGCGCCGTGTTCCCGTCTCCACCGCAGTGATGGCAGCGCGTGTCCGCTTCGCGCCCGATGCGGCACAGGTACGAGCTAAAACACTCATGGCCGGTAAGTATCTGCGCCACACGGTATGACACCTCGCCACCCGCCCTCTCCACCCATTTGACTAAACGGGGGCGGATGGCCTCGACGACGCGCCTCCCCGAAGTGTCTCGGGGATTGGAGAGGTCTTCCAGCCACCTCTCCAGCATACGTCGCCGAGCCTGGAGCCTCACGGCGGCCCTGACCCGCGGGATCAGTGGCACGCCGAGCCCACCGAGCTCCTTGGTACGCCGATAAATCTCGGCGTACATCTGCGCGTAGAGCTTGATGGGCGGCAGTCCCGCAAGTATTGAGGCCGCCGTATGCGACACCGTCCGATATCCGCGGATAACCCTGATGGCGACCTGCCGAAATATTCGGCGCAGCAGCGCCTTGCTGCGCCTACTCGCCATCAGGGACGCTGGAACGTATACCTATCATAAGTATCTGTAGATTATATATCTTATCTCTCGGCAATATTCATTTGCAAATCATTATCATAATTATTAATTTCAAGTTTATTTTCAACATATCTGAGTAAAAATGCAATAAAATAATGAAAAATTAATCCCACCAAAATTTTTGTATTGATATTTATAATTTATTTGTCAGAAAAACTATGGAAATTGAAACGTAGCATATCTGATAAATATTATCCTATTTTTAAATTGTGGATTTTCTTCACGTATTGTGTGTGTATCCGTCATCCATATGATCTAGAGGTAATAAAAAGAATTTCAATTGTCTGTAAACATTACAATTTAGGAATCTTGCATTTCACAAGAATATTTCTGCTCGTAAACAAAAAGGTTAAAAGGTTAACAGCTTAAAAAGATAAATAGAGGAAGTGTCGACATATTCGACCGAGATTAGATAGAAATTTGAGCTACAGTTAATAAATTATTTGCGTATCTAAAAGATCGCGCGCGCGAGTGATATAATATAAATTAATGTTTCTCTCTTGACATGTTTTTGATGATTTCAGACGATCTAAGCAGCACCAAACGCTTTGAAAAAAGTTATTTGTATAATTTGTTTTATCCTTGGCTCGGCACAGGTCTTTTCACTAGCACAGGTAAGATAATGGCATTAATATATAATCGTACATACTTTATTATTACAATTTATTTTCAATTTGTTTTCATCACAGAAAATCAAATAAAATACAGAATTTTTTACAGAACTATACTTGAATATTATTTTTAACGATAAACTCTTACATAACTTCTTTTTAGTACTGTAAAAAGTAATAAATTTGAAAGAAATTTGCAAGTAATATCGTATTGAGAAATGATCTCGCCGTGTATTCTTAAGTAAATAGAAGTAATAGATGTTAGAGATAATAGATAAAAGTATAGATATTTTTTGTTTGACTTATATAATATATATTTCGCATATTTTGAAAATTATAAGATTAAGACTAATTAAAGGATTATTAAAGTTATAAGATTATAAGTTAAGTCTAATAAGGACTCGATCGCTTCAGCCATTATTCAAATTTGAAAATCTCAGATACTCTTAATTGGTCGACTCGCGTATAAATACGCGGAGTACCTTGTTATTGCGCGTGACTTAGCGCGAGACACTACCGTATCTCTTAATATCAATTTGAAAAAGATGTGAACCAATTAACTGACATTTATTACAAATTATTTGCGCTTGCAAAAGGAAATCACTGATGGAGGAATACATATAATTTTCAAAAAATTCTACGCAATTAAAAATAAAAATAAACATGCAGTTGAAATTTAATATAATAATTAAAATTTATATATTTAAAGAAGAATAAACACATTGATCTTTATAATATCCTATATCTCATTTCTTTTCATTACACATTTCATAGAAATAATCAATGACATAAAATTAATGGTCAGATATTGCATAATGTGAATGAAAGGATGTATAAACTTATAGATATATATACTTTCTTCAGAGAAAATCATAAATTAATTTCGAAAACCGCTCTTCAAAAGTGACTGACTTTCGAAATTAATCCATGATCCCTAGCTATATATATAGGCGTCTTTTTCTACAATATTCATTTCCAAACCATTATCATAATTATTAATTATTTATTTTCAACATATCTGAGTAAAAATGTAATAAAATAACGATAAAATTAATCCGACCAAAATTTTGGTATTGATATTTATAATTTATTTGTCAGAAAAACAATTGAATCGTTGCCTATCTGATAAATATTATCCTATTTTTAAATTGTGGATTTTCTTCACGTATTGTGTGCCTATCCGTCATCCAGATGATCTAAAGGTAATAAAAAAGAAATTTAATTGTCTGTAGACATTACAATTTAGTGAGATTTAGGAATCTTGCATTTCACAAGAATATTTCTGCTCGTAAACAAAAAGGTTAAAAGGTTAAAAGCTTAAAAAGATAAATAGAGGAAATGTCGACATATTCGACCGAGATTAGATAGAAATTTGCGCTACAATAAATAAATTATTTGCGCATCTAAAAGATTGTGTGAGTCATATAATATAAATTAATGTTTCTCTCCTGACATGTTTTTGATGATTTCAGACGATCTAAGCAGCACCAAGCGCTTTGAAAAAAGTTATTTGTATAATTTGTTTTATCCTTGTCTCGGCACAGGTCTTTTCACTAGCACAGGTAACATAATGGCATTAATATATAATCGTACATACTTTATTATTACAATCTGTTTTTAAAGATCTGTTTTCATCACATAAAATCAAATAAAATACAGAATTAGTTACAGAACTATACTTGAATATTATTTTTAACGATAAACTCTTACATAACTTCTTTTTGGTACTGTAAAAAGTAATAAATTTGAAAGAAATTTGCAAGTAATATCTTATTGAGAGATGATCTCGCCGTGTATTCTTAAGTAAATAGAAGTAATAGATGTTAGAGATAATAGATAAAAGTATAGATATTTTTTGTTTGACTTATATAATATATATTTCGTATATTTTGAAAATTATAAGATTAAGATTAATTAAAGATTAATTAAAATTATAAGATTATAAGTTAAGTCTAATAAGAACTCGATCGCTTCAACCGTTATTCAAATTTGAAAATTTAGATACTCTTAATTAGCCGACTCGCGTATAAATACGCGGAGTACCTTGTTATTGCGCGTGACTTAGCGCGAGACACTACCGTATCTCTTAATATCAATTTGAAAAAGATGTGAACCAATTAACTGACATTTATTACAAATTATTTGCGCTTGCAAAAGGAAATCACTGATGGGGGAATACATATAATTTTCAAAAAATTCTACGCAATTAAAAATAAAAATAAACATGCAGTTGAAATTTAATATAATAATTAAAATTTATATATTTAAAGAAGAATAAACACATTGATCTTTATAATATCCTATATCTCGTTTCTTTTTATTGCACATTTCATTAAAATAATCAATGACATAAAATTGACAGTCAGATATTGCATAATGCGAATGATAGGATGTATAAACTTATAGATAAGTATAATTTCTTCACACCGAGAAAAAAAAATTGTTAACTTGACTAAATTCGTCCAACTAATTACTATTTCTTTAATTGAAATATTTTAATATTTTAAGTCAAATACGACATATTAAATAATTGAATCTAACATGAGGTATATTTGATTTAAATAGTTAAATATTTCAATTAAAGAAATACAAAGAAAAAGTAATTAGTTGGACGAATTTATTCAAATTAACAACTTTTTTTTCTCAGTGCAGAGAAAATCATAAATTAATTTTGAAAGCCGCTCTTCAGAAGTGATAGTGACTTTCGAAATTAATCCATGATCCGTAGCTATACGTATAGGCGTTTTCAATTTGTATTATCAGTTAGCAAAAATTCGTTTTACTGGCATCATCTAATTGAAGATATTTGCAATTCCATTTTAAACATTTGAGTAGTGTTTCAACTATTCGTCGCATCAATTGAGTTTCTTAAATAGTCGACAGTATCTGTATAAAATAAAAATTTTAATAAACATTTTGAACACGTAATTATTTTCATATAAGTTTTCTCAAATACCGCAAGTTGTTAGTTTGGTTTGATTGTTATAATTTTATTAAATGTATACCCAATCGTTTCGTATCACCAACTCGTTAGCAAGTCCCATAGATGTTACGTAAGTCTTTTTATAGAATCTTCTTTGACGATATTATAAATGTTATTATCCTTCAACAATTCTTCGATCTTATTAAAGTATTCATCTTTATCGAGAGCAACAAGCAGTGGTATCAACGCAGAGTACTAGGCAATTACATTATCATCATGTTTAAAAAATTTTTTGGTATTAACAGTTAATTGTTTATGCGTGTGTTAAAATCACTTTTCGGGATCGAGTAGTTCGGAAAATTATCGATAACCTTCTTAAATTTAATTGCACCGTTGTTTGCCTGTAGCGGTAACGTTTGCTTTTATTATTTTATCTTTTCGTCTAACGATAATTTATACTCATTGTTACGTTGATAATCAGTGAGTTTAGTTCTCTGCGAATTTACATCCCGATTATTTATTGTCGACCTGTGCGTTATTTCGTTTATCTGTAAGTTTTACGAATGTAATTTCCGAAGACTTTCTCTCTCGTCATTTTGACATAATCCATTCCGCTTAATTTACAGACATAATTAATGTACCGCCATGTTTTTGAATTCAATTTATGACCACAGTATCGAGGATTTCTTCCTCGTAACGACATGGATATCCTTGAAAATATTTTTTTACCTTTACTGTGATAATGTGAAAAACCTGCGTTATCTACGCGCTTCTTAATCGCCTAAGAATCTCTTATATGCTTATATTTTAATTTTATTTATTCATGTACGCAGAAGATGGCCAAAAAGAGGCCCGAAACATCCGCCTTTCGTGAGTTTAAATTTTAATGTAATTCTTTTATAATAAACATTTATGCGCTCTTAATATCGTGCTTGGCTCGTTTTGTCATTTCATTCGACATTCTTGATTTTATTGACATTTTTTTGACGGAGAATGGGACGTTTCTTAAATGAAAATTTTTACATTTCGATTTCGCTTCGTAATATCTCTGCTTTATAAAACATGTAGAGCAAAAATAAACATATTTTCTTTATATAAATCAAACTCAAGCTATTGATTATATATATATATAAGAACTAATAAGAACTAGTAAAAACTCGATCCGGTCAGGGGTTATTGAGAACTGATAATCTTAGATATTCTTGATTTCGACCCGCGTATAAATACGCGGTATGTCTCGCTATTGCTGTGTGTGATCTTTGCTTCGCATGACTTAGCGCAAGACACTATCGTGTCTCTTGATTTTTACTTCTAGAAACTTTTAACAATTAAATAAACAATAAAAATAAAAAAGATTTGTGTAACGTGTATTCAAGTATCAGTAAAATAGTAACCTGAAGAAGATCAAGATCAATAAAACGGTCCAGAACATCAAGAAACGATGTTTATCACTATATTGTTGGCATCAATGTTTATTTTATTGATATATTATTATTACGTACATTATGGAAGAAACGGACGACTGGTTAATCTTTTACCAGGACCACCGGGCCATTTGATTGCTGGAAATGCATCACAGGCATATATTTCAGCAGGCAAGTATAAAATTTCTAATCTATTTACATTAATTGATAGATGACTCGTTATTCATGCATGCATACAAGTAAAAATTAAATTCATAAAAACTTATGATCTAGTATACCTATCAAAAGTATGCAAATTACAAAGCTAAGACTTTTCTCTTGGCAATATCCATTTGCAAATCATTATCACAATTATTATTTGTCTATTTTCAACGTATTTGAGTAAAGATGTGATGAAATAACAATAAAATTAATCCCACTAAAACTTTTGTATCGATATTTATAATATATTTTTCAGAGGAACAATGGAAATTGATGTGTAATCTATCAAATAAGTATTATCCCATTTTTAAATTACGGATTTTTTTCATGTATGTTGTGGCTATCCGTCATCCAAATGATTTAGAGGTAATAAAAGAAATTCAATTATCTGTAGATATTACAATTTAGTCAGATTTAGGAATTTTGTGTTTCACAAAAAGATTTTTGTTTGTAAAAAGATTTCTTAAAAAGTTGAATAGAAAAAATATCGACATATACTCGATCGAAACTGTATACATACAAAAGACGATGGGTAAAATAAATCGATTTTTGCCTAATGAGTGTAAGTTATACATGCAATCTTACGCTTTTTGGATCGCTGATTACAATGGTAACAGTTTTATCCGTCTAAACTCATGGGAAAGAGGTTAAAATTTGTCTTAAAGAAACGAATTTGTAACTAGCAGCTACATAATTTTTTTTTAAACAACTATATGTTTTTTTTTTTACACCATTGATTTCTCTCATTATTTTATGTATAAGATAACATGTATAACTTACATTACACTTCTTAGGCAAAAATCTACTCAGTTTACTTATCGTCCTTTGTGGTACGATTAATAAATCATTTGTAAGATTGGGTGATATAATAAATTAATATTTTTTTCTTAACATATTTTCGATAATGTTAGACGATATTAAGCAATACCAAGCTTACCGAGAAAAGTCGTTTAAATAAATTGTTACAACCTTGGGGTGGCACAGGTCTTTTCACCAGCACAGGTAACATAATAAGCATTAATATATAAACGTACATACTTTACTATTACAATTTGCGCTCGATTTTATTTTTAACGATAAACTCTTACGTAACTTCTTTTTGTCGTAAAAGGTAATAAATTTGAAAGTGAATTCGTAAGTAAAATTATATTGAGAAATGATTCCGCCGTGATACATGTATTCTCAGGTACAATAAATAGAAGTAATAGACGTTTCAAGTAAAAAAGATTTTCAATTAAATCGAACACTATTCACATAACAGACTTCTTAATAAATTATAGTTTTTTTTGACTGCCAATTTATGAAGTTTTAAGTACAAAATAATAATTTAATTCAAATTTATACATGCAACTTCTGTCGTCGCAAAAATTTTATTAGAAGATTTAAAAAATTATAAAAGAATTTTGCGCGGTATAAGAGAAATAAATTTAAAATAATAATATTATTTTAGAATTGCTCAATAAATATTAAACTAAAAAAGAGAATAATCTTATATAATATTATTTTTATTTTATTTCACAATTTGCACTATTTTAATTTTGTTGTAGGCGCTAAGTGGCATGCGCGACGAAAATTATTAACAAATGCGTTCCATTTCAATGTATTGACTCAATACGCTGATATATTGATCCAGGAGGGCGATTATATGACAAAATCATTGAAAGATGTTGGGGGGGCAGTTGTAAAAGATTTGGTACCATTTATTAGTGAACATACGCTGAACGCCATATGTGGTAAGATTTCTGTAAAGTACTTATTGTTCTGTTGTATAGATGATTTCGTTCTAAATGATATCATAACTTAAGATTTCATAGCTTAAGAAGATCATTTGTTCGCATACAAAGTATCGATGCTGCAGAAAAAATAGATAATATCCGATTTTTTATAGTTAAAGCTACTCGTGAAATATATTCAGTAATAATTATTTTCGATTATATATCCGATTTTATTAAATACATGCACTTGCAGAAACTATCATGGGCATCTCTCTGCAAAAACTTAACAAGTTCGAATCGCAACAGTATCGAAATATGGCTCACGACATGATCGAACTGATATTTGATAGGTAATTTATGAATATTATAAATAATATTGTGATATATATTTATAATACTTTAAGTTATGGATGTTTGTGATATATATATTTTGAATAACAAATTAAATATTGAATAATCATGTGAAGGTGAACAATTAGTTTGACACGTCGATTCGTTTAAAGCGGCAATTAGATATCAATATCTATTGTACGTACTCCGTTAAATGTTAAACAAATTGTAAATGTTAGAATATTGAATTATTAAGTAAAATAATTTATTCAATAAAATCTGAAGAGAAATTATCTTTGATCAACAAATCTACAGTTAAACCGAAAGTATAATGTTTTTAGAAGATTCTAAATATCTTTTTTGTAACATATATAGTATCAAATTTATTTTTTTACCTATATTCTTTACAAATAATGAGATTACTTACAGATTACTATAGGATTTTATACGACTTTAAATAAGGCTTTTACAAAATTACGTCATTATTGAAATTATATAGTTTTATTGAATTATGATTTAGAGCATTCAGACCTTGGTTCCATAACGATTTGTTATTCTCATTATCGTCACAAGGGAGAAAGCAAAAAAAGATCTTGAAAATATTGCATGGATTTACGGAAAAAGTATGTTATGTATCATTTTATTTTAAATCCGCCACACACACACACACACACACACACACACACACACACTCAAACACACACAAACGTTATCTTTTATATAAAATTACAATAAGTATTAATACTACATTATGCTATTAATATTTATGATATAATACGATGTGTGCTATTGTTATTTAATACAAAAAATTATTTTAAAAATTTAATATTGTACTTTTGTGTAGGTCATCGCGAAACGAAAACTTTATCACGAACGCACCAATGGTCGACATTTGAAAAATCTTGAAAATAACAAAGAGACAGAGATAGATGTCGAAGTATTTGGAAGTACGTAAAAAATCGGAGCTAATATTTAAGTTTGATTACGCAATCGAACATTAAATTATGCCTGTAATATTTATACCAAACACATAATCACACGGAATAATGGAACATATGTCTGCTGTAAAATTGAATCATTTTTATTTTTAATAGAAATTCTGAATTTTTAAACAAAAACAATGTTATATAATTAAAGCGCGACATGCAAAAATAAAATTGACTAACGTGTTTTTTTATTTCTAGTTAAAAAAAGGCGGCTATCCATGTTGGATCTCTTAATAGCGGTATCTCGAGACAATTCGTTGACTGATTTGGACATCAGAGAAGAAGTCGATACATTTATGTTGGCGGTATGTATCTGAATCTTTTTTTCTAATTTTTTGTACACATCATCTAAGCACATTTAACTGTATAACGATATGACGATGATTACAGGGTCACGATACTACAGCAATGAGTATGACATTTGCTTTATTGCTATTAGCTGAACATAAAGATATCCAGGTACTTCTTTCTCAGTATATTGCGATATACACGACTAAAAAAAAATAGAGAACACTTTTTATACTCTAAAAATTGAGCTATGTTCAAACCGTTAAAATTCGACGAAAAATCATCGTAAATAAAAAATTAAAAAAGCAGTTTGAAGCTTAAAGTTTCAACTTTAACGCACTATTGTTGGTTTTTTAAAACTTTTTTATTTTTCTTGTTCTGTGCTTTAAGAAGGAACCCATTGTTTTGTTCCTTAAAATTATGTATTTTTTTACACTTTGCGGCTCGATAAAAGAATTTCTCTCAAAAATTCAATTCAAGTTCCATAAACTACAATATTTTAGCTTCAAAATGCTTTGTTTTAATTTTCCTACCATTTCTTTTGATCAAGTTACACGATTTTAAAACTAAACTTGTATTTTCTAAAAATGAAAAAATGAAAAAATTTTATAAAACTGTTGATATCACGTTACAGTTGAAACTTTAAGCTTCAAAATGTTTTTTCAATTTTTTGTCTACAATGATTCTTTGCCGAGTATCGACAGTATTTCTATTGTAAAAATACAGGTTTAGTTTCAAAATCGTGTGATTTGATCAGAAAAAATCATAGGAAAATTTTTAAAAAAGCATTTTGTAGGCAAAATGTTATAGTTTATGGAACATGAGTTGAATTTTTCGAGAGAAATTTTTTTTTAGTTGTGTATTATTTAACTTTCGATTTTTTTCAAAGTAATATAGATATCAACCTTTTGTTGCAATGTATTTTGTCATTTATTAAAAATTTATTTGTATCTATACATATAAAAACCAAAATATTATAAAATACAATTAAATGATTATCCATGACACAGGAACGTGTGAGGATTGAAGTCGATACCGCGATGCAAGAGAACGGAGGCAAACTTACCATAAGATCGTTGCAAAATTTACCATATTTAGATAGATGTTTAAAGGAATCGATACGTTTATATCCCACCGCATTTTTTATATTACGAGACGTTCAAGAAGATGTAAAATTAGGTAATTAATGACTTTTTTTGCTGCAAATATCTTTGAACATGTCACATTTTACAGAATATATATTATCGAATGTAAAATAAGTTTACTTGCTCTCAAAATTTAAGAATGCAATATTATGTTCATGTTTTATTTCTCAAAAGAATTCTTAATTTCATGAATTTTTATATTTTCTAATTTTATAATATACTTTTCACAGATTCATATATCGTACCTGTTGGAACAATCTTATATCTTAATATCTACGGAGTTCACAGAGACCCCAATTTTTGGCCAAATCCAGAAGTATTTGATCCGGATAGATTTTTGCCCGAGAGGATACAGAATCGTCATCCTTATTCTTATCTACCGTTCAGCGCAGGACCGAGAAATTGCATAGGTAAATTGCTCGCGATTTTCTTTTCTTCTTGTCGATAGTATTTGATAAGACTTCGAATTGTAGGTCAACGATTCGGTCTGTTGGAGATGAAAGCTATGATTGCTCCTTTGGTGCACAATTTTTACCTGGAGCCCATAGATTATTTAAAGGATATCCAGTTAAAGTTTCATCTAGTGATTTGTCCTTCTCATCCGGTTCAGATAAAGTTTATTCCGATTAGCCGCAAACAAACTTTGCAAAACTAACATGGATACCACATGAATGTAAGAAACTGATGAAAATGTTTTATAGAATCTTACAAAAAATGATCTCACAAAATGATCGTACAAAATGATCCAATATGTAGTTGTGTGTATATTTTACGTTAAATATATTTTACTTCTAATTAATTCTTCTATAATTTTTATGTGTGATCTTTCTCTCATATATTTTATTACTTTCGGATCTTCATATTTTTTTTACATTAATTAATATTTAATATTTCAAAAATATCAAATAAGAAAAAAAAATTTATAGTGCTCATATCTTTCTCTGTTTCTAATAAATTTCCATTATTATTACGCTCTTTAGTTGAAAAACGGTTATGAATATAGAGCTCAAATTCTTATTGTCAGTTCACAAAGATTTGTTTTCTGGTACATGAATCTACTTGGAGAGATTTACAATTCCATTTTAGTAGTGTTTCAATTGATCGTCGCATCAGCGATTCTATAAGGTAATCAGCAGTATTTGTATAGAATAAAATTTTATAACATTAGTAGATATTGGGCACTATGGGGCATCAAAACAAACCCCCACTCCTCGGCCACTGGCGCCGACCCCCTGCTGTGACTGTCTGGGGCCCTCCCCTTTAAGGGTGTCTGTGGAAAAAAAATGGAGGGGACTCGTGGACGTCTACGAGGCAAATTTCCCTTTAATTTTTTTAATTTTTTTATTTTTTCGGTCGCGTGAACAAGGGGAAGCGACGCGTTTACCGTAATTACCCGCCGAAAACAACGCGTCGTTATCCCCACCCGAGGGCGAACGACGCAATTACCGATAGACGCTCGGGTATAAAAAGACAGCGTTTCGGCATCTCGGGACCAGTGATGCCAGAAACAGGTCCCGCCCGGAGACGGGTACAGCAGATTCAGGATATATATAGTATCCATCATATATATATATATATCCATCATATATATATATATATATATGGATACTATGGAGATAAATTAATATACAAAAATTAATTATTATAGAAAATTATATTTGTTTTACGTAAAATATTTAATTTTTTAAAATAGTAATTTGAATAGTTCAATCATGTTAAATTTTATTAATTATATTATATTAATGGATTATTATTTGTTTCTTTTATTTCAGCTGTTATAGTTTAATTTAATTTTCTTTCAAGCGTGATTATTATGTATATTTTCATCACTTATGTGTATTTCGCTTTTCTAGGTCATTATCTTAATGCTAGAAAAGGTGCTAAAGGTTTTGAAGAAAATTCAGCTTATGAAACGGAGAAAGAACTTGGAAAAGGGAAAAGAAAGCGATTTTGTAAAATCATACAAACTGATAGTGATTCAGACATCAAAATTCAAAAGAAAAGCAAGTTTCCTGCTCCTCCAAAAGTTCCGTTCAAATGTCAGGATATGAAGATCCATAAAATTAAGAAGCTTAATTCATCAAGTGAGACTTGACTTGATTAAATTTTATTTAAATTTTTCTATTTTATTTAGTTATTTGTGCAAAAGTAAACTTTTTTAAGAAAGTTTAATAATGAAAGTTATTTCAATGTAATTTTTTAAATGTTTATTGACAAGAATTCAACTCATCAGAAATTTTTCTATTACTTAGATATCTATCTCCAGCCAGTTTCATGCTCTAAAATTAAAAAAAAAGGTTTTACAAACAATCTTGATTCATCCACTTCATGGAAACCAAAAGCATATTCTTAATGTTAATGTTATGAGCAACAATCCCATCTGCCAACATTTATCAAATGCAAATACGAATCTCAAGTCAATTCCTGATTCTGATATTATGCAGTCTGATACTGTGCAGAATCTTGTTAGGAAACAATCTTTGCTCTGCTCAGAAAATTTGAATTCTAATAATTCAATCGATTTGGTCAGAATACCTACTTGTGAAGACAGTACTTCGAAAAATATAGTAAAACAGAAAATCTCAATAAACAATTCTAAAAAAAAAAATTTAACTGTACTTGAAAAAGTGAGATCTAAACTCAATCTATATAAACAAAGCTATGAGAATAAACAAAGAACTATGCCTCAAGTTAACTCTGCAAAAGTTTCAAATTCTTTTGAAGAAACTAATTTCATTCAATTTGAAGAAACTATTCCTAAGTCTCCTAAAAATTCATTATTTGACGAGTTATCTCCTGCAGTATCAAATTCAGATTCATCAGATGCTATCAGATCAGAATCAAACTTCATAAAAAGTAAAAAAGAATACAGAAAGGTTGTATCCTCAGATAAACAGATCAACTCAGGTCAACACAAGCATTGGTAAGAATAAAATGACTTTTTACTTATGTTTATTATACACACTTTTTAATTTCATATTTGGTTTTTTTTTTATCTCCTGCAGGATCAAACTCATTGTCAGATTTACCAGATACTGTCAGATCAGAATCAGACTTCATAAAAAGTAAAACGCAATGCAAAAGGGCTGTATCCTCAGATAAATAGATTTCTGTTAACGCAAGCATTGGTAAGAAAATGACTTTTTATTTGCGTTTAATATACACACACACACACTTCTTATCTTTATAAATTTTTAAAAATTCCGGGCTAAAATAAGAGCCAAACACTATAAATAGCTATAATTATATTATACATATAAAATATGACGATCAAATTATACAAAGATAAAATATATAATAATTTACCTTGTATCATTTTCCATAGATGACATTGTTCTAGAGGAATTTTTGCAGAGTTTGTCAATCAATACCTTTTTAAAATTTATGTTCTTCGCTAAGCAATTATACATAAATTTTTTCATTATATTCATTGTTGCGTTGGTTTCATCTAGATTATTGCCATAACAACTGATATATTTTATCTGTAACAGTATAAGAGCAAAAATATAGAGATCAAGTAAAACAAAAATGGATAAAAAAGCTGCAATAAAATTAATAATTGTCAGTATAAAGATTGAATAAGTACCCAGCAAGCAAAATGATGCAAACTTTGCACAAAGTTTGCAGCAAACCCGAGCATGTCTTTACAGCAAAATTGTAACAAGGTGTGTCCGGATAAAGCTTAGCTTTTGCTGGCAAGGCTTGTCGCAATAGTGTGATGCACATTTTACGCAAATAATAGAGCAAACCTTGCCGTGCACGGCATGGCAGCAAATTTGTGGCAAGAACAGGGCAAACCTTGCCATGTACGGCATGATAGCAAATTTGTGATAATTCTCTGTATAGGATGATTCAGAAACTCTGCGACAAACTTTGAGGAACGATAAATCTCGCAGAGAGGAATATTTTTTGTGAAGCAATCCATCATGTTTTCTGACGCATCGTTTAAGAATATGCGACCGAGCAGACAAGAGTCTTAGGTGGAATTTATTATAATTATGAGATGATGATAATATATGAATAATTGAAAATGAATTCATAATATAATGAATATATGAATTGTATATATATTTACATTTTAAATAAACAATAAACGGATGATTTAAACTTTTTTAGACATTTATCTGCCCGATCTAAGAGAGACAATCAGTCCAATATCTTAATTCCCTATGTTTGGGATTGTATCAGTAATTGAACTGATAGAAATAATTATATTTTTAATCTTCTGTCAGTTGCTTTTTGCAAGCTTTATATACTTCTCATGACTAAAAATCAAATACGAGATGGATGCATATAGCGCGTCGCATAACAATGAACAAACGAACTATCGGCTGAATATTATATTTTTGTAAAGTTTGTAACAAAATAAAGTTGTAAATTTGCTGTCATGCCATACATGGCAAGGCTTGCTCTGTTATTTGCGTGAATTTTGCATCTCGTTGTGCCAGAGTATACTTTGTTCTGTTCTTTTCGTAAATATGTTATCATATTGTGTGCAATAAGGTTTGCTCTATTCTTGTCGTAAATTTGCTATTATAGCGTGTATAATAAAATTTGCTACTAATTGATTTAAAGTTTGTGTTACACCGTGAATAGCATCATACATGTTCTTCTTTGCGTAAAATTTACGAGCAAATCTTTTTCTATTATTTACAGCATCGTGAGACAAAAAATGTTACCGTCAATTTGCTTCAAACTTTTTGACAAACCAAAACAAGACAAACGTTTGCTAGACAATTGTTGTCAAAATTAAAGCAAACCTTGTCGTAAAGCTTTGGCAAAACGTGATTTTAACATTCTTGGCTATCTGGGTAAATAATACGGAACAACTGTAAAATAAAATATGTAAAATAAACAATTATAAAATGAGAAACATAAAAATCTAAGTAGTAATTGGATGCTTGTATAATTATTATGTCAGTGTAATTTACCATAACAGACATATTTCCTGGATCCTTTACATATTTCTCAAATTTTCAGAAGTCATTAACAGACTTTAGAGGTAAAGCAGGTAAATTATGTGGTCTGATCATTTCTCTCCCGTGGGGCAAAAGAAAAGCCATCAATTTCATTTGATTTGCTATTGATAAAAAATTTTCTACGAAACTTAACGCATCAACATCCGCGTTTGGCTCTTATTAACCCGAGATTTTAAAGAATTTGTGAATTTCGTAGAGCCTTATTAATTTATCTTGGCTTTATGTTTGGCTTCTTTCTTTTTCTCAAAACTTTTTACATTTATAGGTTCTAATAGATGTCAACATATATCTTGACAGTTTTTCTCTTAGAATTAATGAGATCAGCAGCAAGCTCGATGTATCAATAGCAAATCGAATGAAATTGATGGCTTTTCTTTTGCCCCACGAGAGAGATATGATCAGACCACATAATTTACCTGCTTTACCTCTAAAATCTGTTAATGACTTTTGGAAATTTGAGAAATATTTGAAGGATCCAGGAAATATGTCTGTTATGGTAAATTACACTGACATATAATGATTATACACGCACCTGATTACCACTTAGAATTTTGTGTTTCTCATTTTATAATTGTTTATTTCACATATTTTATTTTACAGTTCTTCCGTATTATTTACTTACTCAATTTTTATGGTGACATTTATTAAATTTATTGCAACTTTTTTATTCATTTTGGTTTTATTTGATCTCTATATTTTTGCTCTTATATTTTTACAGATAAAATATATCAGTTGTTATGGCAATAATCTAGATGAAACCAAAGCAACAATGAATGTAATGAAAAAATTGATGTACAATTGCTTAGCAGTAGTGATACTGGGCCGGTTCTAAGCCTCGGTCCTCTGAGGGGGGGTGAGGGGTGAGGGGAAACCGGCGCGGGGGGTATGACGTCACGCGGGGGATGGCGTCACGGGGGGTATAACGTCACGGGGGTGGGAATGACGTCATGCGGGGGTGACCGCGGCGGAACGGTAGGCGTAGGGTCCGCGGAGAGGGGGAGGGGACCGCGGCGGAACGGTTGGCGTGGGGTCCGCGGAGAGGGGAGGGGGACCGCGGCGGAACGGTCGGCACGGGGTCCGCGGAGGGGGGAAGGGGGACCGCGGCGGAACGGATGGCGCGGGGTCCGCGGAGAGGGGAAGGGGGACCGCGGCGGAACGGTAGGTGCGGGGGCCGCGGGGAAGAGGGAACGCGAAGGTACGATGCAGCGAGTAGGTGTGGCATTGGTGTTGAAAAAGGATGACGTTCGCGGGAGAAAGAGATAAAGAGAGATAGCGCGAGGCATGCATGTACCGATGAGATAGCGCGAGGCGGTGCGAGAGAGAGCATATGCGAGGCGGCGCGAGGCGATCACAGGCACGAGGGAGAACGATAGCGTCCGCATTGGTGTTGGAAAAGGATGACGTTCGCGGGAGAAAGAGATAAAGAGAGATAGCGCGAGGCATGCATGTACCGATGAGATAGCGCGAGGCATGCATGTAGGAAAAGGAAAGAAGAAGATGCAGAAATAATTGATACTTTAATTATAATTATAATAATAATAAGTTTATTTCATAATTGTGTGTATATTACAATGTGTGTGTGTGTGTGTGTGTGTGTGTTAAAATAAAAATAAAAATAAAAATAATAATAATAAAAATAATAATAATAATAAAAAATATATATATAGGCGGCGCTCCTTCTGAAACAGAAAAATATTAAATCTTAAAAATTAAATTTATATTAATATAATATTTTTTAAAATAGATACTTTACATTATCCTCCTGGAGCCGCAAGCTCTTCCTCCCAATCCTCCTCCACCTCTTCCTCCAAATTTTCTTCCTCATCCGATACCTCTTCCTCTTCCTCTTCCTCTTCCTCCGGCTCCCAATTCTCCTCTTCTTCATACGGCTCCAAGCCGAAAAGAGGCCGTAAATGGAAAATGTCCTCATACTGCGTTGAGTTCACACATGCACACTCGCGGGCTTCGCGAGTGTCACCCCACAAGCTTGCGTGCGCCCAACGCAAATTTCCTCTCATCCACCGCATGTATCGGCGGTGGATGACATCAATTTGCACGAACTGAAAAATATTAATAATTAATACATATCACACATAATGTCGCACATACATGCCAAAACACTGAACACTACTTATCAGATTAAGACGAAACATTTTTATTCGTCGTTTTAACTTAAATGTCACTCACTTCTGACTGTCAAACACTTTGTGACGAACATAACGGATAGACATTGTCTCAAACATTTTAGAGTAGGAGATGTATCACTTACGAAGAACGCTTACTCTCAGCTCTTGATGAGAAAACAAAAGTTAGCATCTTTTCACGAGCAAATATCTAAAGTCTTTTAAATATGAATAATATATTATAATATGTAAACCACTATCGAACGGTAATCGAACGGCTATGAACGGCTATCGAACAGCTATTGAACGGCTATCGAACGACAATTGAACGGCTTTTGAACGGCTTTGAACGACTATCGAACCATCATTAAACGGCTTTTGAACGGCTTTACACGACAATCGAACGGCCATTGAACGGCTATCGAACGGCTAACGAACGACAATTAAACGACAAAACAATTATTTATACACCATTCAAATATTTAAAGTCTATGTGCATGTACTGAAATGTAACATCCGTAGCCTGATAAGGTGGCTGACGCCGCTATCTAACGTCACGTACTGAAATTTAATACTCGCATACTGGGATAAGAAAGAGGAAAAGGGAAGAATAAAAGAGAATAAAATATATTTTAACAATAGTTTATTCTAAATAATGTTTGGGTGAATCTTTATGATGATTCGTCCACCAATTGAATATTTTAAATACATTTTGTAAAGCGCAATTTTTCAAATGTTTTTCACAGCGCATAGTATTAGTAACATCTAGCTTATTTAACGAAGTGATATCTTCATAGTCCGCATCCAAGGTCTCAATAATAACGTCGTTTCTCGCATCATCGTCAAGTATATCGACCAGCTATTATTGTTTTTCGCATCCTTTAACGTACACGAT
>NW_027223341.1:3394166-3459914 GCF_030449975.1 Polyergus mexicanus
AAGCAGTGGTATCAACGCAGAGTACTAACCGAAATATCGATACTTGGAAAATTTGCTATTATCGATCGATGAAATTGGCTATTTTACATTCTCTAATAATAGTGACGTTATTCCACCGAGCGAGGCGCTTCCGAATTCCATTTTTATCTTTGACGACGTGGCGTGCGATAAGCAAGATACGATAAGAGAGTACTTTGCAATGGGTCGACACTCGAGCGTCGACTGTTTCTATCTTTGTCAAACGTATGCCAAGATACCCAAGCATCTTATACGGGACAATGCAAATTTACTGATTTTATTTAAACAAGATGGTACAAACTTGAAACATGTATACAACGATCATGTAAATACTGACATGTCTTACAGCGATTTTCGCGCATTCTGTCAGAAATGTTGGCAACACAAGTATGGATTTGTAGTGATTGATAAAGACAGTTTACAGACTAATGGAAGATATCGAAAAGGATTTAACGATTTTGCAATACCGTAAAGTGGTTAGTCGCTATCGATCGAACAACGTCTAAAAAATTTTCGTCCGAGCGCAACATGACGACGACGATTGACAGTGACGATCGTGAGAAGATTGCGAGAGAGATTGTAAAAACGAGCGAATCAATCCGCAAAAAATATCGTTCTTTAAAAACCGGTCAAATGGAGGAAGACGTCGCATTGGAGAGGCACTTTAAACCAATTATCAAACCTCTAAAACAACTTGTCGAAAATACAATCAATGTGGAATCTAATGAAGCGAAAATCGAACCATCGAGTATGCTCGAAGACAAGCATCTGAAAAAAGAGTCTGGAACAAAGCGAACAAGGTCAAATATATCATTGAACGGTTCGCTAATAACTTCTACTCCAAATCAATCGAAACGTAAGCGAATGAAACAATTATCGAATGTGATTACTTCGGTTGTTGAAGCGATTTCGAATATACGTACACATTCTCGAAATGTACACCGTGTGGACTTTCTATCAAACTTATCAACACGTTAGTCTTACCGCAATTCGAAGGACCGCAAATGATACCGCGTATAGTAGTCGGCAGCATGTTTCCATGCTTGCGTATTTCTTTCTCAGACATTACTCGTGTTTTATCGTCAAAATTTATCACTTTGATTATCGTCGCTTGTCGCGCGAACCGCATGTTTGCTCTCGCAAATCTCAAATCAAATTTTGGAAAATGAGTCATCAGGGCCCTATTTATAGAGGCGCACCGAATCGAAACCGCTCAGTCTCAAAAATGTTTCTTCTTCTATCGGTTGACAGCGATATTCTCGAGCTTACCACCGAGCAGTTACAGATTATCTCCAAGATTGTTTTACTGCGAGACTTTGGTAGATACGTGGAACAATTGTGGGACAAGCTTCCCGAACATATAAAAGCTAACTCAGAGGTTCAACAGTATCGTCGATGCACGCGACATTATAATTTGTCGTGGCAGCAAACACATTTCGACGGTCCAACACCGTTAATAAAAAATTGTGACAAATGTCAGCAAAAATTATAAGAGGTAGCGGTTTGTTAAATCGTGCGATAAACGCACTTCCTATCGAATTACATATTCCATATCCCTATCAGTTTTGCGGACCAGGAACTCATTTAGAAACACGATTGGCTAGAGGCGATCGAGGTATCAATCCATTGGATACCGCGTGTCGCGAGCACGACATAGCTTATTCCCGAAGCAACGATCTTGGTCAACGACACGTTGCGGATAATATACTCGCCACGAAAGCGCGAACACGTATTACCGCGAGAGATTCGACTCTTGGCGAAAGAGCAGCCGCTACAGCTGTTTGGGCGGCTATGAAGGCAAAGACAAAATTCGGTATGGGGCTGAAAACAAAAAAATCATCGATGAAAAAAAAGACTGCGAAAAAACGAATACTTCCTATAGCGAAGCGCGGTGGTATCTTACCAATTTTACCATTATTGGGAGTTCTCGGTTCGTTGGCTGGCGGAGCAGCGGGAATCGCGAAGGCGGTGAACGATAGCAAGGCGACGCAACGTCAGCTCGAAGAAATGCAGCGTCATAATCGCGCCATGGAAGGTCACGGACTTTATCTCGCTCCATACAAGCGTGGACGAGGGTTCTCAATAGCAGCCAAGAAAAAAAATGTCAAAATAAAAATGCCTGCCGGTGTAACAACCAATGTACAATTGGAACAGCTTGCAAGATGTATGCGTATACAATTTTTTAGAGGTGTTTTCATGCGCAATAATTTACCGATAAACGGTGTACGACGAAATGAGAGCGGTATCGTCAATTTGGATGACGTCGATGGTTCCGGTACTCATTGGGTTGCGTATGCAAAGAGGGGAGATCGTGTAGTATATTTCGATAGTTTTGGAAATCTGCGACCACCCAAGGAATTAGTGCGATATTTTGGACAGAATGTTGCAAATATAGAATACAATCACACGGCCTATCAAAATTATAATCAAAGTATTTGTGAACAATTGTGTCTTGGATTTCTTCAAACGGTCGATGATCGATATAAATTTAAAGCCTGACAATTCACCGTCGCGACTCAGTATTCGTTTGACAGTTTTCCAGCATGTCACTTACACTTACGTTGACCGGCAAGAGTAGCGCGCTTGCTGTAAGTTACTTTCCGGCTATAGATTTAGACGATGGCGATTACGAGCTTGGTTTAACGGACTTTGAAACGTATCATACGATATCGAACGTGAATTCTTGGAATAATAAATTTTATTTTGATAACGACGATAAGGAAATTACGATTCCCGAGGGATCGTACGAATTACACGCTATAAACGAATATCTCCGACATGCAATTTTACGACATCGACGCGTAGTTGATTCCAACGATATTGTTGATGACGAAGAACACGATGAATATCCAATAACGCTTCGCGCTAATCATAATACGCTAAAAAGTGAAATCAAATGTGTCTATAGAATAAATTTTAGTAAACCGGGCAACGTTGGATCGTTGTTGGGATTCTCGTCGAATCGTATATTACAGCCTCGGAAATGGCACGAATCGGATGTACCAATAAATATTATTAGCGTAAATATTATTCGTATAGAATGCAGCGTAACCACTGGCGCGTACAGCAATGACAAGCGCGTACACACGATACATGAATTTTCACCGAACGTGCCGCCAGGATATAAAATATCGGAAACGCCAGCACAGATCATTTATCTACCGATCGTCGCACGGAGCATTACTGATTTAACGATACGCATTGTTGATCAAGAAGGATATTTGCTCGATTTTCGAGGAGAGGAAATTACCGTAAGATTGCATATACGGCGGCGGCAAAAATAAAGCCTTTGACAAATGAAATGCTTGTGTTGAACGGAAGCACGGAGCACGCGAGAGACAATATCTTTGCGAGGGACAATATTTTTGCGAGAAGGCGAGTGACTGCTGTATCGTTTGACAATAATCAGATATCTGGTTACGCTAAAAAGAAGCTCAGCGCGTTGAATCGCGAGTTTTTAAAATCATTGGGATTCGTCGTACGAAATACATAACAATATGATTGACATCTTGAATATCGGAGATGAGCCGATCTTTGACGACCGTATCATCAAGATTGAGACTCATACGTACAATCCATACGCCAACACAACGCTTGGATATAGCGACGAGATACGGATACCGATACAGCATCAAGATTTGTACACGTTACCATGTCAAAGTTTTCTATACGTCGAAGGAAAGTTGATGGTGCGTAAAGTAGCTGAAGAGGGAAGAGTGGTATTGGGAAACAATTGTGTCGCGTTTATGTTTGATGAACTTCGATATGAACTCGACGGTGTGGAGATTGACCGCAGCAGAAACGTTGGAATAACTTCCACGATTAAAAACTATATCTCTCTAACAACCGAGAAAGGTAAAATCTTGGGGAATGCTGCGTGGAATATGTCACATAATGCTGTTGAATCTTACTTCAATTTTTGCGTGCCGCTAAATATACTATTGGGTTTTTGCGAAGATTATAAGCGAATTGTGATCAACGCTCGTCACGAATTAATTCTGATACGTTCGCGCAACGACAACAATTGCATATTTGGACATGCTTCGACTGAAGCTGATATCGAATTATTCAAGATACAATGGCGTATGCCACATGTAATATTGAGCGAGATCAATAAACTATCCTTGCTGCGCGCGTTGGAAAGCGGGCGATACTTGAATATCAGTTTTCGCTCTTGGGATCTATACGAATTTCCTCTATTGCATAATACGACCAAGCATTCGTGGACCGTGAAAGCCGCCTCTCAGCTGGAGAAGCCGCGATACGTGATCTTTGCGCTGCAGACTGGTAGAAAAAATGCTGTGTCAAAAGATATTACTACATTCGACGACTGCAAATTGACCAACGTTAAACTCTATCTAAACTCGGAATTTTATCCCTACGATGATTTGAATTTAGATTTCGATAAAAATAGATTCGCCCTCTTGTTCGATATGTACTCTCGTTTTCGCAAATCTTATTACGGATGTGATAATGATGATGTGCTATTAAACATTTCAAAATTTCTACATTGCGGTCCTCTCGCGGTTATCGATTGCTCGCGACAAAACGAGTCTGTCAAAAATTCCACCATGGACGTGAGATTAGAGTTTGAGTGCAAGGAGGATATACCGACAAATACTACCGCCTATTGTCTCATCTTGCACGATCGCGTTGTCGAATATTGCCCATTGACCAACTGTAGTATATAGTTCGTAAAATTACCTAAATCAGCAAATATCTCCTCCAATGTCAAAATATAAAAAGATAGAGATTTTGACGATCGGCAACAGTCGTACATCGTTCTTGCAATTGTACGGTAATATTATCAGCATGATCGCGCCAACGTTTGTGGATCTGCAGGGATTCATTATCGGGAGAAACTTTGTCATGAAGGAAGTAGCGATATTGAGAAATGGATCTGTTCTCTCTCATTACTTTTTTGCAAGTCCCGTACCATGGCGTGCGCTTACAAAATCTGAGAGATGCCAAGCTTCATGGCTAATCGGACATCACCATGGACTTCAATGGGAGGATGGAAACGTTCCATACAGCTTCGCTTGGCATTTGATTAGAGCTGTGATGGGCGCGACGGAAGAGGAAGATGGAGCATCTCTTATCGTGTACGTTAAAGGATGCGAAAAACAATAATGGCTGGTCGATATACTTGACGATGATGCGAGAAACGACGTTATTATTGAGACCTTGGATGCGGACTATGAAGACATCACTTCGTTAAATAAGCTAGATGTTACTAATACTATGCGCTGTGAAAAACATTTGAAAAATTGCGCTTTACAAAATGTATTTAAAATATTCAATTGGTGGACGAATCATCATAAAGATTCACCCAAACATTATTTAGAATAAACTACTGTTAAAATATATTTTATTCTCTCTTATTCTTCCCTTTTCCTCTTTCATATCCCAGTATGCGAGTATTAAATTTCAGTACGTGACGTTAGATAGCGGCGTCAGCCACCTTATCAGGCTACGGATGTTACATTTCAGTATATGCACATAGACTTTAAATATTTGAATGGTGTATAAATAATTATTTTGTCGTTTAATTGTCGTTCGTTAGCCGTTCAATAGTCGTTTATAGTCATTCGATTGCCATTCGATAGCTGTTCGATAGCCGTTCAATAGTCGTTCAAAACCGTTCGATAGTCGTTCAAAGCCGTTCAAAGCCGTTCAAAAGCCGTTCAATAGCTATTCGATAGCCGTTCAATAGCCGTTTGATAGTCGTTCAAAGCCGTTCGATAGTCGTTCAAAGCCGTTCAAAAGCCGTTCAATAGTCGTTCAAAGCTGTTCGATAGCCGTTCATAGCCATTCAATTGCCGTTCGATAGTGGTTTACATATTATAATAATATATTATTCATATTTAAAAGACTTTAGATATTTGCTCGTGGAAACATGCTAACTTTTGTTTTCTTATCAAGAGCTGAGAGTAAGCGTTTTTCGTAAGTGATACATCTCCTACTCTAAAATGTTTGAGACAATGCACACACACACACACACGCATACACACACACACACACATTGTAATATACACACAATTATTAAATAAACTTATTATTATTATTATTATAATTAAAGTATCAGTTATTTCTGCATCTTCTTCTTTCCTTTTCCTACATGCATGCCTCGCGCTATCCCTCTCCCACACATTGCGAACGCCTCGCGCCATCCTTTTCCCACGTGCATGCAAACGCTATCTTTGTCTTACGCTCATATGGACGTCTCGCGCTATCCTTCTCCCACGCCCATAGAATATCATTAGCGCTATCCTTCTCTTACACATTGCGGACGCCTCGCGCTATCTCTCTAACACCTACTCGCGGCATCGTACCTTCGCGTTCCCTCTTCCCCGCGGACCTCTCGCCTATCGGTTTCGCGCGGTACCCCTTCCCCCTCACCGCGGACCCCTCGCATATCGGTTAGGTTAGGTTAGCGGGTCCCTCGCCTATCGGTTAGGACGCGATCCCCCTCCCCCTCCCCGCGGACCCCGCGCCTACCGTTCCGCCGCAGTCCCCCGCGTGACGTCATACCCCCCCCGTGACGTCATACCCTCCGTGACGTCATACCCCTCCCCATGACGTCATACCCCCTCCACGTGGCGTCACCCCCCCCCCCCCCCGTGACGTCATACCCCCCGTGACGTCATACCACCCCGCGCCGGTTTCCCCTCGCCCCTCACCGCCCCTCAGAGGACCATAGCTAAGAACCCGCATAGTATCACTACTAAAGTATTAGCATTAAATTTAATACAATAATTATTAAATAATAATTTTTTTACTCCATATGCGTTCACTTGTTGCAATATTTTGTAAAAATTAAAAAAAAAATTGGAAGTGTCAGGACTCGAACGAGCAACAGGCAGCGTTCTAAGCCGCCGCCTTATCCTCTACGCTGCTATCTGCTAACTTCTTTCGCTAATTCGGTATAGAAAGCGCATGACAAATTTTTAATGCAAATTTCTCGCGAATGCTTGAGTATTGCGTCGTGCCACTTGTCCATGAATTAGGGGGGGCGGGTTAGTACTAAAACATTTAAAGTTGAGCGAAATCCGTGTGTGCACGACTTGGCCCTCCCCTTGTTAATCAAAAATCAAATTATTTTATTTGCAATGCAAAAATTAAAATCATCTCGACAGGATAGCGCATGGATCAAAGACTTATCGTGTATAGTTAATTTACCCACTTTTGTGATTTTAAACGAGTTATATGATAATCTCGCCCTTTGCTTTAAGAGAGAAGTCCCTTAAGGATTGCAGCGGAAAAATCAAAATCATCTGGATATAATAGCGCATAATTAGCGCATAAATCTTGCGTATTTGTTTTTCGAAATTATTTGTTATTAATGGGTGGGGAGGGGGCTCGCTGGCTGTCCACTCAGAGCCCCCCCTCCCATAAAAAAGATTTCTTTTTTGCTGAAAGAGCGCAAATTTTTTTTTTATGAATTTGATGAGCGCATAATTAGCGCATAATTATATAATTTTTTAATTAAATTTCTGCAACATGGGGGGCTAGCTAGGCAAACGTATATTGAAACGCGAATCTCTGCGAACGAGCAATTAGCGTAATATGTATCGACCCTCACTCGTGTATCTCATTTCGATACGTCGCGTGATCGACATCTGCGAAAAATCAAAATCTGACACGATCCCTTTTTCGAGTTGTATAAAAATTCTCAATTATCCTGATGATAATCACGCCGTTCGCTCTCCTTCGACTTCATTTTCACTTGTTACAAGTCCACCGGTCTATTCAGATTAAGAATTGTATTGAGAATCGGTCTTGCAGCCTTGTGAATTTTAATCGCCGAATCGAAGCCTAATACAACTCGCTTTTCTGCTGTCGTGCGATTAATTATCACGGAACTATAATTATTAAAATATTGCCAAACAAGAATAAACGCTGAGTTATTTCCAATAACATCAATCATATCTTGACAAGCCTTCTGATAAAGTTGTACTAACTGCCTCGGGAAACGATATGTGTAGCTACCAAACCAGCCAGAAAAACATCAAGCGAAAATTCGTAGCAAGGTCTCGAAATAATTTTATTATTTTTTCAGATAATTATGATGAAAATATATGATAGCATGCTCCTTCTGGCAGAAATACTATTTCTTATTTTGAAAGTTTTATATTTCATTTGCGAGAGCATATTCACGATATTTATTCCTACAACAAGAAAGAGCGTAGCTGATGAAATTGTTTTGGTGCGTACGGAATTCATAATATATGTATAGATATAGAAGAGATGTATTATCTTATCTAATTCTCGAAGAGTTCTACAGTTTTTGATAGGTTTTAGCAATTCTTCCAATCTTTAAATATTTTAAACAATTTTTGAATCTTAGAGCTTCCACATCTTCCGCTAAAAGTGGCCAGAACTTTCTCATCTTTGGTTTTACAGCTTCGGATGTTAATAATAATCGATTGAATTCTTCGGGGTGCAAATAGAACTGTCAACAGAACTCTGAAACACCAAAAAAAATTTTAGAAATTTTCTAAAAGCAATAACTAAAAGTGGCCAGAACTTTTTTATCTTTGGTTTTACAGCTTCGGATGTTAATAATAATTAATAGAACTCTTCGGGGTGCAAACAAAACTGTCATTAGAATTCCGAGTTTTAGCGGAAGATAAAGTGCCAGCTCTAAGATTCAAAAATTGTTTAAAAATATTTAAAGACCGGAACTATTGCTAAAATCTATCAAAACTGGAACTATGCGAGAACTGTCGGAAACTGTCAAAAAAGCCACGAAAATAGTCAGCATCTCATAATTCTATAGGAAATAAGGTGCTAATTCTTAAAAAATTTTTAAGTCTCGAGAGGATAAAATTTTTTTCGAGTTCTATTGAGAGTTCTATTTGCACCTCTACGAGTTCTATCGATTATTTTTAAGGTTCGAAGCTGTAAAATCAAAAATGTAAAAATTCTGGCCACTTTTAACGGAAGATGAGGTGCCAGCTCTGAGATTAAAAAATTGTTTAAAAATATTTAGAGGCCAGAACTTTTGTTAGAACTTATCAGGAACTGTAGAACTCTTTGAGAGAACTATAAAATACGATGATTTAAATGACAAAATGGCATTTTGTGGTGCCACGGGAAGTTGGCACCTCATATTTTCAAAATGCAATCTTTTTAGGTTTTTTGCCGAAACTATATTTAAAATCTATAAGGAACTATAGAACTATTTAAAGTGCAAATAGAACTCTTGATAAAACTTTCGATTTTTGAATTTGAGGTGCTAACTTCACACCGGGATCTAATTCCGAGCACTGAATTAATCCATAAATAACAAGTTACAAACGTTTTCTTATGTTGCGCGGGTTTCAGATATGCTTTTAAAACCATTTATACTCCGTCCAGCGAGAGAATAATCTCGGTCCGCGCATAGGCAGGCAAAATGAGGAGAACATGGCGAGGTACTTAATACCGTATACGTAGATACGGCTTCCTCGGGTTCAGGATTATTATGTCAGTTTAGAAAATTAAATGGATGAAATAATCTCGATTAATTTCAATGTGATATAAAATCGAAATCTTACACGCTATATGAAATTAAAATAAGGAATAATATGACACGCAACTACAAGAGCAAGAGTTGTAATATATTTAAATTACACAGTCAGGAGGAACTTTGTTGCTAGCACTGGCAAATTGCACGAGCAATATGGTGATGTGGTGGGAGCTTTCTAGGCGTTCTGTGGAAGGAAACCTGCGCGAAACGAACAAATTTTCATCCGATCCGAGATTATTCTTTCGCTGGACAGAGTATAGAGCTAGTTTATCATTAAATTTTTTCTCACTCAAACAAAAAAGAATTAAAAATAAAACAAGATTTGTTGTATCTTTCTTTTGTTTATTTTAAAATCTAACCATTGTTTGATAAACAAATTATTAATTATTTACTTTTTATATAAATTGGGTAAAAATTTGTAAACTATAAAATTTATAATAATATATAATTCACGCAATGCGGCTTGGTATTTAATACATATATTACGACAGATAACAGGTGCGGGCCACGGTATCGGGAAGGAATTAGCGATTGGTTATGCAACGTTAGGAACGACAGTGGTATGTTGGGATATCAATGAAGAAACCAACAACCGAACGATGAACGAGATTAAAATGATGGGAAAAAATAATATATACGCATATCAGTAAATCAATGTTGCTTGATCTCATAGAATAAAAAGCGATTCGAATAGTTTATGCGCGTACAATTAATCACACATATCTAATTATTGTCAACGCTGATTAAAAACTTGATCGGTATTTTTATAGATGCAACGTAGCAGACAAGAAAGAAGTCTTTAAGGTAGCTGAAAAAGTGAAAAAAGAAGTCGGCGAGGTTACTATTTTAGTCAACAATGCCGGTATAGGGATTGCTAAAAGACTCATAAATCAAAGCGCCGATGAAATTACACGAGTTATAAACATCAATTTAATATCGCATTATTGGGTAAGTAACATATTTGAAATAAACATGCATAGCAGCTATGAGATATATGTATATAAAATAATTGGCAATGTAATTTGCATTATTTATAAAAAAAGAGATACACGTTGAAAATTAGTTTACTATATTTGAAATTGAAATAAATTTAAGAGACTACACATACACATACACACGCACATACATATATGTTCGTAATAAGCCTCCACAAATTATTCTCAAATAAAACAGAATCACTTTTAGACGTTGCAAGCGTTTCTACTAAATATGATCGAAAAGAATCGCAGTCACGTTGTGGCGGTCTCATCAATAGTAGCATATCAGGGCGCTACGCATGGTACGGTTTATCGCCCCACAAAATCCGCGATCAAAGGTAATTTAATCTTATTATAATCTTACGCGTGTAAAGCATATGATTATTAATATTCAATGTAAATCGACAAACATTATATTCAAAGTATAAAAAAGATATAATTGCAAAACATGTTTTCTAATATTTCCTTCATGTGCGTGTTACAGTACTTATGGAAGCTGTCAACGATGAATTACGTACATATAGCAAAGGTAAATCTTTGATTAAATTCACTACCGTTTATCCGGCTCTAGTACTTACTGGAATTGTCAAAAAGCCAAAAATAAGGTATGTTTACATACTGATATAAAATTGACGAATTGTAATTAATATTTCGTAGTAGCGATAGTGTGTAAATTTATAAAGTTATAATTTTATTCATACATTTTATAAATTAGTGTATAAAAAACGTGTCTTTTATTGTATAATAGATCTTACATTATTCACACACATCAAAAATATTATACATTAAAGTAATAAGATATTTTTATAATTATTGCTGATAGATAATTTTATTTTATTTGTCAATAATAGATTTCCAAGTATAACAAGAGGAATTTCACCGCAGAAAGCAGCTTCACTAATAATCGATGCGCAAAGACAAAATTTCAAAGAAAGAAGTATACCTTCAGGTTGGCTGCCGATATTATATTTAAAGAGGTAAATCGCGCAAATAAAAATTCTATCATTAAATACGCATAATATTTATTATATATTTTCAAATAATCACTACATATGTTAATAAGTTGTGCAAAGCGATTCATAAATCACTAATAAATGTGAATGCTATTATACTACGATTATATTATTTCTGTTTGTATATATTCTCTATAATAAAAATATTTTGATTTCAGAATTTTACCCAACAAGATAGTTTGGTGCATACATGATTTCTTAGGTTTCGGCGTTGATGAAGAAAATTAAAAAATACGGAGAAATATTTTTTTATGTACATCATTATATATCTGTATATTTTACACACACACACACACACACACACGCACGCACGCACGCACGCACGCACGCACGCACACACATATATTGCTTCAAATTTGTTATTTTACATTAAAAACAATAAAAAAATTGTATTTTCCAATAATTATAATTGTTAAAATCATCATAATTATTATAACTAAATATTATTCATAACAATTTTATTCATATTTCCCAATATACCAATATAATTATGCTGAAATATTTTTTATAGCAAACTATCGTTGTTTTATTAAAATAAAAAAATAATTTTGACAATTTTTCTTGTATTTCTATGTATATATACATGAAATGTTTGAGTGTGTGTAAAATATGTTAAATCTTTTTCATAGCATCGTTAATTCGCATAAAAGGTAAACGTGGAACTTATTAAAACTTGTAAGCAATATTTCATATTTAGCTTTCAATAATTCTACATTGGAATAACTTTCAGTTATTAAAATATTATATCAGTAAGTAAACAATTTTTTTATCCATTGTACATTATGATTAATAAGTATTGTTGGTTTCCTTGTAGTTAATAAATGTGTATGATAATAATTCCATGCATTTTAATTTGTCATATTAATACTAAGCTTCCGAAGAATTATGAGAATGTATGGAAGATAAATTTTATATACTATGTATAAATATATAAATTTTGCAATTAGCCGTTTAATTAAACAGCTATAATGAATCTTGTTATATAATCAATAATTTTCAAAGATTTTCTGTGTACCTGTAATACGAGTTTAATTACTCGTAAAAAATAAAACATTGCTTATAATAATAATAATAATATGCCGTTGCTTTGAAGAGTGAGAAAGCGATTTTTATTTATCTAAATCTTTCAATATCATTGTCATGCACGGTTGCTAAATTCATCTTACGGTGAAAATCCTTTGTGTGACAAAATTCGATAAGTGTTTTCTCAGAATTTGCTTACACAGTGAACATTCAAATGAAATACTCAAATTTAATAAAGATAATTTTATGTGTTCAGCATGCAGTAGAGTTAATCAAAAACAATTGTTGTCAATATTATACAAGATTCAAAAAATTCGCATGCGCGGAAACCCTCAATGCAACTGTTAGGTATGAAAAAATTCAAATTCTAATGAAATTAATGTGTTTTCCTATGCATTCTTTGTATGAATAAAATAACACACATAAAACTTACATTCAGAGAGATATCTGAATTTAATTAGTGTTTCCAAAAACAATTTTCATGTGAAATAGGAAAAATTATAATTAGTACTGTAATCAATGTTTGATTGTTAATATGTTGTATTCCAATTAAACTACTTTTGAAAATTAAGAATTTTGCTTTATACTTACAGATTTAAGAAAATTTCTGGATTTTCGAAAATATATTTCTTGTAATATTATTGTTTTCACGGTGAACGCACAAAAACCATTCAAGATATTAAAAAAATGTTTTATACAAAATTTTAATTGCAAAAGCACCTCTACATGACCTACCTTAACGCTAATAAAATTAAAAAAAAATAGTTTTTATAAAAAAAAAATTTTTTTTATTATAAAATTTTGTAAAATATTTTTCTTTTAATTTCTTTCAAAAAATATATTTTTCAAAATTTTATTGGCGTTTTAAATTTTAATAGAGATATTCTTACAATAAAATTTTTGTACAAAACATTTATAGTTTTCGAAATATACGGAAAGAAACCAAAAACTACTCAATAATAATAGTTTATTTCAGCTTCACGCCAAGAAAGGGACTTGGTTTACAATTTTTCCTATTCACATTCATCCATCCATACTTCCCTAGCCTTCCATGCTAAATCTATATATTGTCTTATACTAATATGAATACTATTTACTAATTAACATATTCACATAAATCCAACATAAACATAAAACATATACCATCTTAATGATAATAATCAGCATCATAAAACACAATAACAATAACATTATCAACTTTTTCTTGTGTCTAGTTTCTGTTCCTATATCCTATCTTACACAATAACTAAAACCTTGAGAGTATTATATTCCTTCACCTTTCAATTCTTACAATTAACTATATAAATTTATAACCTTTTAATTCAAAATTATTATCTCTTTCATTTCATTTTCCTCCTTTAATTTTCCTACCTTTTCACTTATCTAACTTTTTTCTCTTTTTCCTTCTATAACTTTCTCAAAATCATACCTTTTTCAATGTCTATTTTGTCATTAAATAATTTCTCTATCCTTTTCTTTCTATTATTTCCTATTTGATCGAACCACCCTTTTAACTCCTCACACTCCCTTACAAAATATTCTATACTATCGTTACCTATCCCACAGAATTTGCATACTTTATCCTCTGTTTTTGCCCAATATTTATTTACATCCTCCATGTTTCCACATCTTATAGTGCTTAATAGTGCTCTTAATAGTGCTCTAATTCTATCCCCCATCCTTAATTTGTCCATATTTTCGATCCTCAAATAACTAGGTTTACTATCTCTCTCTCTTGTCTCTATCTCTTTATATCTAACATTGTACCTCGCGTTTTCTATTGAATTTCTTTTATTACCTCTAAATCATTGAGATGACGGATAGCCACACCATACATGAAAAAAATCCGGAATTTAAAAATGGGATAATAATACTTATTTGATAGATTACACATCAATTTCCATTGTTCCTTTGAAAAATATATTATAAATATCGATACAAAAGTTTTAGTGGCATTAATTTTATTGTTATTTCATCACATCTTTACTCAAATACGTTGAAAATAGACAAATAATAATTGTGATAATGATTTGCAAATGGATATTGCCAAGAGAAAAGTCTTAGCTTTGTAAGATAATTTGCATACTTTTGATAGGTATACTACGTTCTAGATCATAAGTTTTTATGAATTTAATTTTTACTTGTATGTATGCATGAATAACGAGTCATCTATCAATTAATGTAAATAGATCAATTAATGTAAATAGATTAGAAATTTTATACTTGCCTGCTGAAATATATGCCTGTGATGCATTTCCAGCAATCAAATGGCCCGGTGGTCCTGGTAAAAGATTAACCGGTCGTCCGTTTCTTCCATAATATACGTAATAATAATATACCAATAAAATAAACATTGATGCCAACAATATAGTGATAAACATCGTTTCTTGATGTTCTGGACCGTTTTATTGATCTTGATCTTCTTCAGCTTACTATTATGTTACTGATACTTGAATACACGTTACAAAAATCTTTTTTATTTTTATTGTTTATTTAATTGTTAAAAGTTTCAAGAAGTAAAAATTAAGAGACACGACAGTGTCTTGCGCTAAGTCATGCGAAGCAAAGATCACACACAGCAATAGCGAGACATACCGCGTATTTATACGCGAGTCGAAATCAAGAATATCTAAGATTATCAGTTCTCAATAACGTATCGAGTTTTTACTAGTTCTTATTAGTTCTTATATATATATATATATATATATATATATATATATATATATATATATATATATGTATATAATCAATATCTTGAGTTTGATTTATATAAAGAAAATATGTTTATTTTTGCTCTACATGTTTTATAAAGCAGAGATATTACGAAGCGAAATCGAAATGTAAAAATTTTCATTTAAGAAACGTCCCACTCTCCGTAAAAAAAATGTACTTTGTCAATAAAATCAAGAATGTCGAATGAAATGACAAAACGAGCTAAGCACGATATTAAGAGCGCATAAATGTTTATTATAAAAGAATTACATTAAAATTTACACTCACGAAAGGCGGATGTTTCGGGCCTCTTTTTGGCCATCTTCTGCGTACATGAATTAATAAAATTAAAATATAAGTATAAGTGATTCTTAGGCGGTTAAGAAGCGCGTAGATAACGCGGGTTTTTCACATTATCACAGTAAAGGCAAAAAACTATTTTCAAGGATATCCATGTCGTTACGAGGAAGAAATCCTCGATACTGTGGTCATAAATTGAATTCAAAAACATGGCGGTACATTAATTATGTCTGTAAATTAAGCGGAATGGATTATGTCAAAATGACGAGAGAGAAAGTCTTCGGAAATTACTTTTGTAAAACTTACAGATAAGCGAAGTAACGCACAGGTCGACAATAAATAATCGGGATGTAAATTCGCAAAGAACTAAACTCACTGATTATCAACGTAACAATGAGCATAAATTATCGTTAGACGAAAAGATAAAATAATAAAAGCAAACGTTACCGCTACAGACAAACAACGGTGCAATTAAATTTAAGAAGGTTATCGATAATTTCCCGAACTACTCGATCCCGAAAAGTGATTTTAACACACGCATTAAACAATTAACTGTTAATACCAAAAAATGTTTTAAACATGATGATAATGTAATTGCCTCTAGCGCATACAAGGGGAACATTACAGTTGCTCTCGATAAAGATGAATACTTTAATAAGATCGAAGAATTGTTGAAGGATAATAACACTTATAATATCGTCAAAGAAGATTCTATAAAAAGACTTACGTAACATCTCTGGGACTTGCTGACGAGTTGGTGTTACGAAACGATTGGGTATACATTTAATAAAATTATAACAATCAAACCAAACTAACAACTTGCGGTATTTGAGAAAACTTATATGAAAATAATTACGTGTTCAGAATGTCAAAATATTAAAATTTTTATTTTATACAAAAACTGTCGACTATTTAAGAAACTCAATTGATGCGACGAATAGTTGAAACACTACTCAAATGTTTAAAATGGAATTGCAAATATCTTCAATTAGATGATGCCAGTAAAACGAATTTTTGCTAACTGATAATACAAATCGAAGACGCCTATACATATAGCTACGGATCATGGATTAATTTCGAAAGTCACAATCACTTCTGAAGAGCGGCTTTCAAAATTAATTTATGATTTTCTCTGCACTGAGAAAAAAAAGTTGTTAATTTGACTAAATTCGTCCAAGTAATTACTATTTCTTTGTATTTCTTTAATTGAAATATTTAACTATTTAAATCCAATATACCTCATGTTAGATTTAATTATTTAATATGTCGTATTTGACTTAAAATATTAAAATATTTCAATTAAAGAAATAGTAATTAGTTGGACGAATTTAGTCAAGTTAACAATTTTTTTTTCTCGGTGTAAAGAAATTATACATATCTATAAGTTTATACATCCTATCATTCGCATTATGCAATTATGACTGTCAATTTTATGTCATTGATTATTTTAATGAAATGTGCAATAAAAAGAAACGAGATATAGGATATTATAAAGATCAATGTGTTTATTCTTCTTTAAATATATAAATTTTAATTATTATATTAAATTTTAACTGCATGTTTATTTTTATTTTTAATTGCGTAGAATTTTATGAAAATTATATGTATTCCCCTATCGGTGATTTCCTTTTGCAAGCGCAAATAATTTGTAATAAATGTCAGTTAATTGGTTCACATCTTTTTCAAATTGATATTAAGAGATACGGTAGTGTCTCGCGCTAAGTCACGCGCAATAACAAGGTACTCCGCGTATTTATACGCGAGTCGGCCAATTAAGAGTATCTGAGATTTTCAAATTTGAATAACGGCTGAAGCGATCGAGTTCTTATTAGACTTAACTTATAATCTTATAACTTTAATTAATCTTTAATTAATCTTAATCTTATAATTTTCAAAGTATACGAAATATATATTATATAAGATAAACAAAAAATATCTATGCTTTTATCTATTTTCTCTAACATCTATTACTTCTATTTACTTAAGAATACACGGCGAGATCATCTCTCAATACGATATTACTTGCAAATTTCTTTCAAATTTATTACTTTTTACAGTACCAAAAAGAAGTTATGTAAGAGTTTATCGTTAAAAATAATATTCAAGTATATTTCTGTAACTAGTTCTGTATTTTATTTGATTTTCTGTGATGAAAACAAATTGAAAACAAATTGTAATAATAAAGTATGTACGGTTATATATTAATGCCATTATGTTACCTGTGCTGGTGAAAAGCCCTGTGCCGAGCCAAAAATAAAACGCTACGCTTCAATTTCCATAGTTTTTCTGACAAATATCAATACCAAAATTTTGGTGGGATTAATTTTATCGTTCTTTTATTACATTTTGACTCAAATATGTTGAAAATAAATAATTAATAATTATGATAATGATTTGCAAATGAATATTGCCGAAAAAAGACGCTTGTATATATAGCTACGGATCATGGATTAATTTCGAAAGTCAGTCACTTTTGAAGAGCGGTTTCCGAAATTAATTTATGATTTTCTCTGAAAAAGTATATATATCTATGAGTATATACATCCTTTCATTTGCATTATGCAATATCTGATCGTCAATTTTATATCATTGATTATTTCAATGAAATGTGTAATGAAAAGAAACGAGATATAGGATATTATAAAGATCAGTGTTTATTTTTTTTTAAATATATAAATTTTAATTATTATATTAAATTACAACTGCGTGTTTATTTTTATTTTTAATCGCGTAAAATTTTATGAAAATAAAATGTTTCTCCCATCGGTGATTTTTTTTGCAAGCGCAAGTAATTTGTAAACACACGTACATAACGTACACACACACATACGTACATAACGCACACACACACGTACGTAACATATACAGACACACACACGTACGTAACGTATACACACACGTATGTAACGTACATACACACAAACGTATGTAACGTACACACACATGTACGTAATGTATACACACACATTCGTACGTAACGTACACACACACACATATGTACGTGACGTACATACATATGTACGTAACGTATACACACACGTACGTAACGTACACACACACGTACGTAACGTACATACATACGTACGTAACGTACACACACACGTACGTAACGTACACACACACACACATACGTACTTAACGTACACATATACGTACATAACGTACACACACACACATACATACGTAGAGGGGGCGGAACCCACTGTGTCCACGCATACATATTCCCATCCACATAATGATTGTAGGATGGACTTTGTTTGATTTCGGTGGACAGATGAAACTAAAACTTCGATATAAACTACGTAAATATTTAATGAATATAAATGGAATACATGTAACTCTTAAAACTACTGCCGAACGGTGTGTACTAACTAACTCAAATGCGTCGAGCGAACACGAACACGTCACTCAGCGCCAGTGACGCCGCTGGTGGGCCCCTCATTGCATTGATGATACAACTGGCGACGTTCATACTCGATTCAAACATACCGCCTACCAAATTAGCCATGCTAATTTTGTTATCATTATTTGAGGTTACAGGTAACTTACACAACTTGGTAATCGCTCGTTTAAAATTACCGCTCGCAGTCCTGACGGTTGCCACGCGAACTAAATCGTCGTTGCCAAAATGCAACTCCAATACTCGCCCCAACTTCCACCTTAATGGCGGCAAATTCTCGTCACGCAGAATCGCCAGATCTCTGATCTGGATATTGTCCTGTCTTTTCTTCCATTTCGTTCGACCTTGCAGATTGATGATGTATTCGGCCGCCCACCGTTTCCAGAAATCCTGAATCACACACTGCACGAGATGCCAACGATCCAACCGATTAAGTTGGATGTCGGTCACATCGGTATCAGGAAAACTTGTCATCGATTCTCCCACAAGAAAATGAGCCGGGGTGAGAGGTAGCAAGTCAGCAGGATCCGTCGACATCGGAGTGAGAGGTCTCGAATTGAGACAAGCTTCAATTTGGATCAAGGCAGTCGGAAGCTCCTTAAATGTGAATAGCGCGCTGCCCATCACTCGTTTTAGGTGGTACTTGCAGGATTTTACACCCGCCTCCCAAAGTCCTCCCATGTGTGGTGAGAAGGGGGGTATGAATTTCCATTCGATTCCCTCGTTAGTAAGCACCTTTCCGATGTTTCCCTCAACTTCAGCTTGAACAAATTGATGAATCTCTTGAAGCTCTCGATTGGCGCCAACGAAGTTCGTTGCGTTGTCACTGTAGAGTTTGCGCGGGCGTCCTCTCCGGTCTATGAATCGACGGAGCGTCGCGAGGAATGCTGCAGATGTAAGCTCACTAGTAGCCTCCAAATGAATGGCCCTGGTAGAGAAGCAAACAAAAGCGTGATGTAAGACTTGTTTGTTTTACGTCCTCGTCCCTTGTTGACAAGCGTTGTAATGGGACCGGCGAAGTCGACGCCGGTAACTGCGAATGCTCGGCTGGGACGTACTCGATCGCTGGGTAAGGATCCCATTACTTGAGACAGACCTCGTGGATTATTTTTTGCGCAACAAATGCACTCGTGGCAAACAATTCTCGCTAAGTGACGGCCCTTGAGCGGCCAGTATCGCTCCCTTATTGAGGATAGCAAGAGTTGTTGACTGGCATGTAACAAACGAATATGTTCTCTCTCGAATAACAATTTCGAGAATCGAGTTCCCGCCGGCAAAATTATTGGATATTTTCGATCGAAGGACCACGCTGAGTGTTGTAGCCGACCGCCTACCCTGAGAATACCTCTTTCATCTAGAAACGGATATAACTGTAGAATTTTGCTGGTTGATTTTAATCCCCGACTCTTCTCCAAGCTGCCAATCTCGTCTTTAAATTCAGTCGCTTGCACGTGTAAAATGAAGCGAATATGTGCCGTTTGCAGTTCCGAAACCGATAATTTTGACAACTCTCGTTCGCTCTGATCCTTCCTCAGATTAAGCATGTAGCGCATACAATATGCTAATACACGCTCTATTAGTGTTAGTGGTGAAAACTTGTCAATCAACTTTTTGAGTATCGAATTCTCGTTACTAATGAGTGCGCAGATTCGTGCGTTTCTTCGTTCCCCTATTTGAATTTCTTTGGGTATTTCGTTTGGCGGCTCGAATATCTCAATGCTTCCAGAATTGGCTAGAGCTTCTTCTTGCAACCAGTGCGGTCCATCACAGCTTGGAGTTTTTTAGTTGGCGCAGAGTTGCACCTCGTGAAATTATGTCTGCGGGATTTTCTGTGTCCTTTACGTGGTTCCAGTGTTTGGCTGGCAGCATCTCGACGATTTCGGCCATGCGATGTGCTACGAAGGGTTTCCATCGGGCCTCGTCGCTACGAATCCACCACAGTACTACCTGAGAGTCTGTCCAGGCTTGTATGCCATCAATGTTTACGGTTAGGTTTTGTCTAACTTCCGTAATTAAATGAGCGAGCAGAACCGCGCTGCACAACTCCAATCGGGGTATAAATGTCGGCTTGATCGGCGCGACTTGTGATTTAGAACATAATAGTCTGGATTCTAGTACGTCGCGCTCGTTCCTGGTCTGAACGTACAGGCACGCTCCATATGCGTTTTTGGATGCATCGCAAAATCCTTGTAGATATATGTTAGTTACAGCTTCACTTGGAATGATTCATCTTGGGATGAGAACCGTCTCGGCTGTACTTAAATCCTTCTGGAATTGTTCCCATTTTTCTACGATATTGTCTGGCAACGACTCGTCCCATCGGCATTAGGTTCGCCAGGTTGCCTGCATGATGATCTTCGCTGTCGTTATTACAGGTCCTATGAGACCGAGTGGATCAAATAGCTTGCTAATTGCTGACAGAATCTCACGCTTGGTCTTAGCAGCTTCCATTCCGTGAACGTAGAATTGAAATTGATCGTCCTTGGACCTCCATTTAATTCCGAGTGTTTTAATTGTATTGTTTGAGTCAATACTAAGATTGGACATATCCTCTCTCAAATGCGGAGGTATTTTCTTCAAGACTTCTGTGCAGTTGGAGCACTATTTGTGTGCCTGAAATCCTCCGGATTTCAGTATCGCCGTAAGCTGTTCCCGCAGTAGAATCGCATCCTCAGCATTGTCTACACCTGCTAAAATGTCATCTACGTATGTCTGATCGGTTAATGCTCGTGACGCCACCGGAAGCTCATATTTATATCCTTCCGCAATCTTATGAATACATTTTATTGCTAAATAAGCCGAACTCGCCTCACCGTATGTGATAGTATTCAAGCGAAATTCTCGAATGGGTTCGTTAACGGAAAATCTCCATAACACTCGTTGGCAATCTCGATCGTCCGGGTGTACGATTACTTGTCGATACATTTTCTGAATATCTCCGGTTAACGCGACATTATAACAACGAAATCGAATAACAATATCAATCAAATTTCTCTGAATCGTAGGCCCGACGCGGAGAATGTCATTGAGCGATTTCCCTGAGCTAGTTTTACTTGATGCATCGAAGACTGCACGGAGCTTCATGCGCGTACTTGCTTCCTTAATTACGTCATGGTGCGGTAAGTATACCACTGGTCGCTTCGCGGTTTGATTGGTTTCGATCACTCGCGACATGTGTCCCGATTCAAGATAATCGCGCAAAAATTCTACGTATCTTTCATGAAGCGTTTTATCTCTATTGAAGCGCCGTTCTAGTTGCATCAACCGTTTCCTCGCGGTCTCTCTCGATTCGCCTAATAGCTTCGGATCGTCAAGAAACGGAAGTCGTACTACAAATCTACCGTTGTCGTTTCACGTGGTAGTTTTTTCGAAAAACTCATCGCTTTCTATTGCCTCCTTCAATCGCGGTTGAATCGCATTAATTTTATAATTTTCGATTTCCCAGAATTTACTCAAAGTTTGATTAAGAGTCTCGCAATGCTCTAACGAGCATGTCAATGTTGCTAGTGTGGTGCAATTGCAAAGTAGAGACGTGTCAGCAATACGCGCGACCGATCCGGCGATTATCCAATCAAGCTTTGTACTCTGCAATATTGTCTCCGCGTTCGATTCTTCCCGACTCTAGCCAGTCAAAAAAGAATTCTGCTCCAATCAGCATATCGATAGAATCTCGCTTATAAAATTCCGGGTCCGCGAGTTTGATGTTCGACGGTATTTTAAACGTGTCATAATCTAACTCGATTGCCGGTAATCTTTTCGTGACTTTAGGTACGATTAAACTGCGAATGGTTGCGCAAACGCTAGAATGCCTCGACTGTACAGCAACCTCGCAACATTGACTCACAATATTTTCGATCCCGCTTAATCCCGTGACAATTTCAGAAGCTCGATTGCGCCTCACGCCTAATCGTTTGCACGCCGAGTGTGTTATAAAATGCGCTTCACTAGCGCTGTCGAGCAGGATACGTAATGGAACGATGGATCCATTCGAATGAATTGCGTTGACCACTGCGGTGGCCATGAATACGTGCCTTCTGGTTGGCTCGTTCACTGCATGGTGAACGACAACGTTATTGCTCGCCTCATCGCTCGAGGACGGAACCTTCTGCACGCCGATACTCGCGCCACCTGGAACGTGCTTATCTGCTGTCGGACGATGGCATAGCGTGTTATGTCTCCCAGAGTACTCTCGGCAAGATCCCATCTCGCAGGCTTTCACGAAGTGATCATTGCGTAAGCAATTGGTACAAAGCTTTAGCCGGCGAACCTCCTTGATTCTATCATCAATCGCCAACGCTAAAAACTTATCACAACAATACATAAAATGATTACCCTGACATAAATAGCATTTACCAGATTCAGTTGAATTAGCTAATGTTATTGGTTTCTCATGACTATGAGATTTCGCCCTTTTTTTGTCCGATTCGGTCTTCCGTGTTATCTCTTTATCCTTGACTCTAGTTTCGATTCTCTCTAATATTCTTCTGTAGAAAATCAGTCAAAAACACTAGAGTTACGTCAACCGCAATTACGCTTTGTTCCCATGCGCGTAGAGTTGCTGCATCGAGCTTAGCCTCGATCATATGTATGACAAGTTCGTTCCACGAATCTGTAGGCAAATTTAGAGATTTTAGCACTCTCAGATGTTTCAACGTGTAATCCACTAATCCTCGAATCGCCATGGCTGGCTCCTTCTTCACTTTCGGCATCGTAAATAAGCATTGAATATGCTTCTTTTTTATGGCTCTTGGATCGTCGAATCGCCTCTTCAACAATTCCCATGCTACCGCATAGTTTGCATCGCTCAGCTCGATTGATTCGATGATCTTTGCTGCGCAACCATCTAAGAAGGTAACCAAATATTGAAATTTTTGAATGTTTGGTATATTCTCGTTGGAATGTATCATAGGCTGAAATGTTTCTGAAAACCGCTTCCATTCCTCCGTTTGCCCGTCAAAAGTCGGAAGTTTTACAACCGGCAATTTAATCCTTGATTGACAGTTCCGCTCGCATCCGCGAGGTTGCGCAGTATCTGTGTCTGCTGTTCTAATAACCTCGTGCGTAATAACCTGCGTTGCCGTCACTGCTCGACGCTTGCGAACCACTACTTTGCAAGCTCAATCGTGTTATGAGCTCGCCTTGCTGTTGCAATACGTGCGTCAACGCTTCGTTATTTGCTGGCGAACGCGCCTCGGTTCGTTGCGCCATCATGCCATTTAGCCATCGTTTTAGCCTAGCCTTCAGATTGAAATACCTTTCATCGAATTCCGCATCTTCTGCTGCGTTCGCGTCGTCGGTCTCGGTTTCCGTGATGGCAGCAATCTCATGCTGTATCTTCTCGAACTCGTTCTGTATCTCTTCTAGTCTTGTGAGATATATCTCCACTTCTTCTCGGCTTATTCGATCTTCTTGTACTCGATCAACCCTTGTTTCGAGTGTAGTCAGATTTGATTTGGTAAATCCGCGTTGCTTGCAAAATTTCGTGATCTCGGCCATTGTATTGTCTCGTTTAACCTAACCTTTCTCGTACTTTCGTTTCGTGGACTGTATTACTACCTTCGACTTGTTGCACCTTATCGGGCTCGAAGGACCAATGTTTGATTTCGATGGACAGATGAAACTAAAACTTCGATATAAACTACGTAAATATTTAATGAATATAAATGGAATACTGTGCGAGAAAGAAGTGGACGTGGACGAGCGAAGCCCTGCGAGATCGCGTTTGCACCGGACGCGCAAAGATACCTTCCGCGAGCGGCGGATGTATCTTGAATACCGCGAGCGACGGTGTAAACGGCGCGATTCCGCGAGCGACGGAACAAGCAGCGCGTTTTGATTGCGAGAGATTAATCGCGAGCGACGAGAAATCTCTTTTATCACTATTGAAAACTTCGCGTTTCGTAAGCGCGGGTACGAACTGGAAAAGCGAGCGACTTTTCTATCACGAGAGTTTAGACGACATAATAACACACTGTCACGGATGTAGTTCACGATCGAGTGCGCCCGGCGGTTCCCCGAGAGAGCTTATATACAACCGTCCTTTTGCTGCTTCCAGAATATTCGACGTGTTTGTCTCAAAAAGATCGCGTCGGTTGTTGTTTGCGATGATTCGGAAAATTAGAACATGTTATTTGCATTTGTTATTAATCTCGGCTCTCTCGGGTGACCGCTGCGTGGCCCGCTTTGAACGGCAAGAACAATGCCATGGGCCTGACGCGATTTGCTGAGCGCCGCTGTTTGCGCGTGATTTAATTCGCGGCGGGCCGTGCGCCGCGCGAGATGGCCGCTAACGCGCCAATTGTCGAGCGCTCCCGTTGGAGACGCTCAATCTCAAACAAATACATGTAACTCTTAAAACTACTGCCGAACGGTGTGTACTAACTAACTCAAGTGCGTCGAGCGAACACGAACACGTCACTCAGCGCCAGTGGCGCCGCTGGCGAGCCCCTCATTGCATTGTCCGCCGATGATACAACTGGCGACGTTCATACTCGATTCAAACAGACTTAGCTTCGCGATGAGGACTGTGTCCTATCGGAACTGTGTCCGATCGAGCCTGTGTCCGATCGGGACTGTGTCCGATCGGACATGTGTCCAATCGGGATGATCCTCTTTCTTTGTCTGCAAGAATTTATTTTTTTAATCCTTACAATTGAATTTACTGTTTTATGAAGTTTTCTCTTATCAAAATCTTTTTCCCGTTTTCCATTTTCTTGCTTGAAGTTAAATTTATGAAATTTATTATTATTTCCCTGTTGACTATATATATTTTTAACAAAATTATTTTCTTGTATGATTTTAACAGCCATTCCCCTTTCTACAGCTGATTTTAAAGAAGAAACACTCTCCAGCTGTAAAGTTTGTTTCACAAATCCGTCCGATAACGCGGCGATAAACTGCGAGCAAGCAATTTTATCTCTCATCTCATGTGAACATTCAGGATCAGCCAAACGAGACAATCTCTCTAAATCTGCGCCTAAGGTTGCTAAATCTTCCGAATATTTTTGTTTCCTATTTGTAAATTGGATGTAATATGTCTGAGCTAAATGCCCTTCCCCAAAACGTAATTCTAATTTCGATTTCAACTCCTCGAATCGTAAATTTTCAATTTCGAAAATTTCATCTAAAACCAAACGCGCTTTTCCCCTCAAACATATTGCTAACGCTACTGTTTTAAAAAAATCATTCCACGAATTGGCCCGCGCTATCAAATCGAAATGTATCATAAATTTGCATAAAGGGATACTTCCATCATAATTATCGGTTTCAATTTATATCCAAACTCATTTTCTCTAAAAGAATTTTGGCTTTGTGCTACCAAATCTCTATTATTAGATGAACTTAGCTGTTTGCCGTTGAAAATCTCTCTCATACGATGAAGCTCACTGTCCCGTTCACGCAGTTGCGATTCAAATTCAGCTTGCATCCGCAATTGCTTCTCGCGAAGCTCCCGAATTTCCCTCATTGCAGATTGCAGAGTCATTGCCTCTAACATCGGCTCCGATATCGCATCCTGAAGCGTCGTCGAAGCACGAACTCTTTTTCGTGTGGAAACTTCCGTTATTGAATCCTGGTGCTTCATTGCTATAGCTCACGCTTTTCTTTTAAAATACACAAAACGGTCTGCCGTATTCCGGACGAGCCACTAAAGTATTGCGTCCGCGGATCGAAATCGATATTACTCTAACACGCGCGACACAGCCGGAATTCGTGTACCGCGACGTAAATAAAGAACACTTATTAAAAAGAACGAGAAGAACTTTAATAACAGCTTAGAACACAGAATACAAAGCACAGAACAGTTAGTCTCGTAATCCGTTAATCCATCCGCTCAGAATCATCACCGACGCGAAACTCTCAGATGGCCGATTTCTCCTAAGTTGTTGTTTGACAATAACCTTTAGCAACGTGTTTGGAGATGTTCTCCCGGAAACGGATACAGCAGATTCAAGAATAACCGCCACAGACGATTCGCAAGGACGCAACAATATTATCTACATTCACGATACACATAGAAAAAAAACAAAGACACTTTCATTATATGTTTTAAACTCAAGGTTGTGATGGAAAGAAAGGATAATATGATACGGGCGCTCTGTTACACCCAGTATATATACACGTAAGCACAAGGAGCGCGAGTACAGAGAGACGAGTACGTTGCGATCTTTCTTTCAGAGAGTTCTGCACATTACACGTATACGATTTACGCTTGTGTACATATCTCCTCCACACACGCTGGCAGCGGGCACAAAAAAGCAAAATTTGTATCTATACCGAACACGCGGGTCGCGGGAGAGGGTCTTCACGGGTTTTCGATAAAAACTGCGAACCCGAAACATCATTGTGAAATATAATTTTATTAAAGACACAACAGTTGGCGACGAGGATGGGATCCGCAATATAATCGCGGATCAGAGTAGACGATATGTATCGAGAGCAAATAAGCTGGATTAGAAGCTGCCATGTGGACATTATGAGTGCGTGGCACCGAACTTTCTAGAAGGATGGCTCGGAACGGACAACGATGTTGTCGGATGGAACCAGGAATATGGGCGCAGGAACCTTGAGAACAGGAAGCAACAATATTACCTCCGAACCGGTCCACCGGTCAGATAACGGGACTTAACGTGATTTTTTGATCCGAAGCAGCAAACTTTTCAAAGATGGCTGCAACGATTAGAAGGAGCCTTCCGAGTTTCGGATTTAAGAAGGATCCGAGAAGGTTGCTCATTTACTGCATTTTCTTGGCATAGAGGCATTTGGAATCCTTCGCGGTCGAGTGGATCCAAAAGATCCATATCAATTGTCTTAGGACGCTTTACTTAATAAATTGAAAGAATATTATGTTCCGGAGCCGTTAGAGATAGTCGAAATTTTTGTTTTTCAAAAGCGTTTGCAACTACCGGAAGAAAGCGTTCAGGAATATATGGCAGCGTTACAGAAGCTGCTGTTACACTGTAAGTTTGGCAAATATTTGAAGACCGAACTTAGAAATTAATTCGTCTACGGATTGCGAAATCAACAGATCCAAGGTCGATTACTGGAGACAGCAAACCTGATGATGGAATCAGCCTTGAAGACGGCTAGCGGGATGAAGCTGTCGGAAAAGAGTGTGAACGAGTTGAAAACAGATTCAGCGATCGTGGTGAATTTTGTGGGATCGAGTGCCAAAGCATCGAAAAAAAGGTCGGATAAAAAGTTCAAGCCGATGGGACAGCCAAAAAATCACAAATATGGAAAAAAGATAAACTCGTTTAACGGGACTTATAAGCACAATTATCACAAAATTCGAAAATCAATAATGTTTCTTGTTATAGGTGTGGACAGAATCATGTGACGTCCGATTGTACTCTTCCACGGCACATTAAATACCATGAATGCGGCGGTAAAGATCATTTGCAGAAAGCTCGCAAGAGAAAAGTTCAGACTCAACTTTTAGAAGAGGTTTATAGAGTAGATGAGTTGGAGCATTCACGTTTTTGAAATAAGTTTACGGTCTCTCCCTGTTTGGAAAAACGGCGAGTCATCTTTGAGATAGATTGCGGAGCTGCCGTCACGCTGGTTAATGAAAAATGGTTGCGGAAGGTATTTCCACATTTGGTGGAATGATACAGAAAACACAGTTGAGATTACGCTCATATTGTAAACGAGAAATTTCGCGCTTTTAGGTTTTGTTAAGGTTAGGTATGTGATATAGACGACATATGCGAATTGAACTTGTATATATTTCGTTATAACCGAAGCACACTATTGGGCCGTGAGTGGATCAACCAGTTAAAAATTCTAGGAAATGTTAAATCTAGTTTAAATAAAATTGAAAATATTCAAACGCTCGAGATCCTAGCCAAATTCAATACCAACCATCCTTTAATGATACTCTACTATTCATGTAAAACAATTTAGGTGTTCATTCTGTAATTTTTAACGATGTCGTTAAAAATTATGTCATTGCGCAGCCAAAACGTATCGCAAAACAGCTGCGGAATGATATCTAACGATATTGTTAATGGTTACAGAATAGGCCCCTTAGTTTGATACCTCAAAACTTGACAGAAGTTAGAGCGTCCACAGACGTTACTGAAAAATTCAGAGTTTCATAATAAATGAATCCTGGCACCAATTCTCATCAAATTCAATACCAATCATCTTTTAATGATACTCTATTCATGTATAAAAGTTTAGTCCAATAACTCAAAATTTGCGAAAGTTACAGCAACCACGCCCTTTTGGTGCATATACACACGTAAATACACACGGACGGACATTTTTTAGAAATGTGTTTTTCCGACGTTTTAGAATATTCTGAACACATTGGCATCGAAAACTAAAAAAAAAAAATTTCACGAAAACAAAGCTTCCTCTATGAGAAAGCAAAACATTATTCACGTAATAAATTTTTAAAACAAATAAAATTTTTTAATTGGCCATTTGTTAGGAAATACATATTCAGGACGTTTCCTAACAAGTGGCGACACCTATGTGTGGCTGAGTTTTACCACGTGCTTATTTTTACGGGACTAGAATCTCCCCTTCCGTTTTTGTACGTTCAGAGACACGTTTCGACGAGTGGCCTTCACTTGGACACAGTACAATTGGACACGGTGCAAATGGACACGTTACAAATGGACACGAGATTGTGCACACGGTTCAATTGGACACAGTGCATTTGGACACAGTAATTTTGGATACAGTAGCTTTTGGACACATAAGAAAATACGCATCGTTTACTTGGACACCGCTCAATTGGACACTGTTCATTTGGACACCGTTCGTTTGGACACAGAAAGATGCGCACCGTTCATTTGGACATCGTTCGTTTGGACACCGTTCATTTGCCCACCGTTCGTTTGGACACCGTTCATTTGCCCACTGTTCGTTTGGACACCGTTCATTTGCCCACCGTTCGTTTGGACACCGTTCATTTGCCCACCGTTCATTTGCCCACCGTTCGTTTGGACACCGTTCATTTGTACACAGAAACATGCGCACTGTTTGTTTGAATATGTAACAGATGGAGAGAAATAAAAATCATTTTGGGAAAATATAATCAGTATTCTTATAACACTTTATACTGGTAAATCTATGTAAAATATGAAATCGTGAAAAGGAGATACATTTGAAGGTTATAACATCTGTCAAAATAAAATATATTCATACTTATATATCTCTGATACTGATGTCATTAATTTTACATTGCTTTTAGCACTTTGTTTAGCCTTTCGCATATTTGGATGTCATGCATGGATACAGTGGGTTCCGCCCCCCCTGCGGGGGGGCTCCACTTCCGGAAGATATAACCTAACCCAAACCTATTTCTTATTTAAAACAAAAATTTGGTGTGGATTACGTCATATAATTTAAATCAAATTTTGGTGTCCAAACGAACGGTGTCCAAACGAACGGTGGGCAAATGAACGGTGTCCAAACGAACGGTGGGCAAATGAACGGTGTCCAAACGAACAGTGGGCAAATGAACGGTGTCCAAACGAACGGTGGGCAAATGAACGGTGTCCAAACGAACGGTGGGCAAATAACGGTGTCCAAACGAACGGTGGGCAAATAACGGTGTCCAAACGAACGGTGTCCAAATGAACGGTGCGCATCTTTCTGTGTCCAAACGAACGGTGTCCAAATGAACAGTGTCCAATTGAGCGGTGTCCAAGTAAACGATGCGTATTTTCTTATGTGTCCAAAAGCTACTGTATCCAAAATTACTGTGTCCAAATGCACTGTGTCCAATTGAACCGTGTGCAAAATCTCGTGTCCATTTGTAACGTGTCCATTTGCACCGTGTCCAATTATACTGTGTCCAAGTGCACCACTCCCCGTTTCGACTCTCGAAAGCCTGTTGTTTGATTACTCATATATCATATAAAAATATATATACGTATTCTTATGTCACCCACGTTTTGTTACTATTAACAAAAACCTTATTCCTCAATAGATTATGAGACTTAAAAGTGCTCGGCTGGTTGACATGTGCGTGTGTTTTTGAGGTTAAGGAAAACTTTAAAAAAGTATTATTGTATGCACGAGCATTGCTAAGTGAAATTGGTTCGCTAGTAACGACTGAAAAGAACGGTGGCTGACGAAGGTATAATTCGAGATATTCGAGTAACGAAGCTTACGAAGGTAACATATAGTCGCTGGAAGAATGAAATTCGAGACGCTCTGGAAAGTCATCGGATATGGGAAATTACTGGTGGCATTGCAATCAAGCCGGAAGAGGAAAGAAACGATGATAGAACCGTTACAAATCGTAAGGAAATAGAGGAAAGCGAGAGATAGCAAAGCTCGCTCGATTATCAGATCAACGCTTGATGATACGACGTTTGACCAAGTATGTGACTGTGAATCATCGGCGGATATTATGAAAAGGATTAAGATGATTTATGAGCCAAAGATGTTAAATGTTCTGCTAGAACTGCTACGTGAGTTTTTTATTTATGCGTGGAAGCCAGATAGCACGGTTGGTACATTTGTATCAGGACTCAAGGTAATTACTCGTAGAATTGAAGCGTTTGAGTCAGAAGATTTTGGTAGAAGTTTCAATGAAAAACTTCTAATAGCAAAAATTCTTGATTGTTTACCGAAAGAGTTTGATAATTTTGTAACGAGTTGGTCACTTTTATCAGAAAATGTATCATTGGAATCTTTCTTAGAAAAGCTGACAAACACAGAAAGAAGTTTTGCAGAACGCACGGATGACATATCGCATGAAGTATTCAAAGCTCAATCAAAGTCAACGAATAGACAAGTCAAAAAGGCAATTGACAAGAAGTTTCAAGGTAAGTGTCACAAGTGTGGTAAAAGGATACATACAGCGAGACTGTTGGTCAAAATCGGAAATATTAGAAAGAACGGCAGCACCTGAAGAAAAGACAGAGTCGAAAAATCACAAAAGTGAGAGCGGTTTGTCGGCATCATCAGTCTTCGAGTCAAGTGAAAATGATAGGATTATTGCAGACTCTGGAGCAAGCATTCATCTAACAAGAAATATAGAATGGTTTTCGTCGTTACGTAAGCTTACATCACCGATAGTGCTAAATGTTGCAGATGGTAAAACTTTAAGGACAACTCATATCGGAAACATTGAAATTGAAAAATCAATCGATGGTAAGAAATGGGAAAAACGAACATGGGATAATGTATACTATTCAGAGGACATGAGTAATGAATCGTTGTTTTCGACCACATTCATGGAATTAACAAAAGGATATGGCTTTTATCATGGAAATGGTATCATGCGCCTAATAGATGGACGAAAAACAATACTAGGTGGAAAAAGGATTGGCAATCAGTATATTCCTTTCATTCGAGTCAGATCACCATCGATCTCTATAAAAGTAGCTCAGTCAATTGGATTATGGCACCAACGTCTTGGTCACGTGAGTAATAAAGCAATACGAGCAATGTCGAAAAATAATCTTACAGATGGGCTTGAAGTAATGTTCACAGAAAATAATGACTGTGATTCATGTCATCTTGGAAAACAAACAATCAATTCGCATTCTACCCAAGGAAAACGAGATTGTCTGCCTGGCCAACGTTTTCATTCAGATGTCTGTCATGTTGGGATAATGTCGTGGAATAAATGCAAATATTTTCTGACGGTGAAAGATGAAGCATCAGGTTATCGCAGAGTATTTTTCATGAAGACGAAGGCTGAAGTATGCAGCATATTGAAACAGTTCTTCATGGATGCAGAACAAGAGACAAAAAGAAAAGCAGTCTCATTGAGAATAGATAATGGAACTGAATATGTGAACGAAAACGTAAGAGAAGTTCTCAAATCTATGGGCATTACTCACGAATTATCACCACCTAATGTAAAGCAATGTAATGGTATGGCAGAGCGAGAAAATCGGACATTGTGTGATACTGCTCGATCATTGCTATTTAACACAGATCTATCACGAACGGATTGTCATCTACTCTGGACAGAAGCCATTGGGACAGCAGCGTATCTTCGTAATCGAGTGCCAAATCAAGGAATTATGAGTACAATCCCATACTTCGAATGGTATGGAAAGAAACCGAATGTTTCTCATCTTCGAGTTTTCGGTGCAAAAGCTTTTGTACATATTCCTGACTCAATGAGGCAAAAGATGGATCCTAAGGCCAAGAAAACAGTATTTGTAGGATATGATCGATTAACTGATAAAATTTACCGAATTTATGATCCTGTAAAGAAGGTCGTACAAAGGGTTTCCTACGTTTTGATAAAAGATACAGCGGATGCAAATAATCAAGTATTATTTCCTTTACCATCTCTGGAGGAGGATCAAGAATCATCTGTAGAGCTAGAAGAGGATATTGAAGAATCGTCCATTGAACCATCATGTTCAGATAGTAAAACTAAAACAAATTCAGGTAATGATGATGTTTTTGTGCAAGAAACAAATGAAGCAAGTGAAGAATCATTGTTAAAAAGGAGAAAGAAAGGACGACCCGTTGGCTCAAAGAATTCTCAGAAACCAGTTCCTCCAACAGACAGAGAATTAAGAAGCAGATCAAATAAGTCAGCATACATTGCAGCAATGAAGACGTCGATGGATCCGACTTCATATGAAGATGCAATGTCCAGAGAAGACGCTGATCTTTGGAAGAGGGCAATGGACGAAGAAATGTTGTCATTAACAAAAAATCAAGCATGGATGACGGAACAATTGCCGAAAGATCGATCTGTAGTCTCGTGTCGTTGGGTTTTTAAATCAAAATTAAAAACTGATGGAACAATTGAGCGCTATAAAGCAAGACTAGTCGCTCGAGGTTTCAATCAAACTAAAGGAGTAGACTATTTCGAGACTTTCTCCCCTGTGGTTCGCTATGAATCTGTAAGAACTGTTTTGGCAATAGCTGCTAAATATGATATGGAAATGACACAGTTTGATATAAAGACCGCCTTTCTCAATGGTCCACTTGAAGAAGACATTTATATGGAACAGCCCGAGGGATATCAAGATGGAACGGATCGTGTTTGCCACTTGCAGAAGGGCCTTTATGGACTCAAACAGGCGTCTAGAAACTGGAACACTCATTTCAAGGAATTCATGATGGAACATGGTTTGATACAATCGGATTCGGACCCATATATTTTTACAAGAGATGTCAATACAGAGGATTGGATGATTCTATGTCTGTACGTTGATGATGGACTCGTGGCATGCAAAAACAAAAAATTGTTAAAAGTCCTTACTTCCTCGCTAAAAAGAAGATTTGAAATTACATATCATGAGCCGTCATGTTATGTTGGCATAGAAATTAATCGCGATCGAAAGATGAAGACAATCTGCATTAACCAGCAAGGATACATATCTCGCATGCTGTGTCGATTCGGAATGGAAAATTGTAAACCGACAAAATCACGAATGGATTATTCTGTCAAATTGTCGGAGTCAAAAAATGAAGAAAAAGTCATTGAGAAAAGATTTCCCTATCGAGAAGCTGTAGGCAGCTTGAATTATGTTGCATTAATATCAAGGCCAGACATATCATATGCCGTGAACATACTTGCTCGATTTTCGAATAGTCCGTCTGAACTGCATTGGAAAGCAGTTAAACATGTCATGAGGTATCTCAAGGGCACGATCATATTTTATTTTTTATATCAAAATATATCAGATTAAAATATAAAATAACTCAAAAAGTACCTAATGAAAAAATACTTTATTATAGTCTTTTGGAAATCTCTCGATGTCAGCTACAAGAATACTAAATAAAAAATGGGGGTTTCCATTTAAGATTTTAAAGTTGACTTTCACGTGACCTTCAAATGTTTTTCCAATGTCAAATCATTGTCACCATCTTATGGCCCCCTTAAAGCCACACAACTTTTGTTTGAAACATTTTTCGATTTAACGCAATGTTTTTGAGATATTCGAGAGGGTCCTTTAAAATGGGACACCCTGTATAACTTACACTCTTTATGCAAAAATCGATTCATCTTACTCATCGTCTTTTCTATATAGTTTCGATCGAGTATATATCGATATTTTTTCTATTCATCTCTTTAAGAAATCTTTTTACGAGCAAAAATATTTTTGCGAAACACAAGATTCCTAAATCTGACTAAATTGTAATATATACAAATAATTGAATTTCTTTTATTACCTCTAAATCATTTCGATGACGGATAGCCACACTATACGTGAAAAAAACCCGGAATTAAAAAATGGGATAATACTTATTTGATAGATTAAACATCACTTTCCATTGTTCCTCTGAAAAATATATTATAAATATCGATACAAAATTTTTAGCGGGACTAATTTTATTGTTATTTTATCACATCTTTACTCAAATACGTTGAAAATAGACAAATAATAATTATGATAATGATTTGCAAATGGATATTGCTGAAAGAAAAGTCTTAGCTTTGTAAGATGTGTAATTTGCATACTTTTGATAGGTATACGTTCTAGATCATAAGTTTTTATGAATTTAATTTTTACTTGTATGTATGCATAACGAGTCATTTATCAATTAATGGAAATAGATCAATTAATGTAAATAGATTAGAAATGTTATACTTGCCTGCTGAAATATATGCCTGTAATGCATTTCCAGCAATCGAATGGCCCGGTTGTCCTGGTAAAAGATTAACCAGTCGTCCGTTTCTTCCATAATGTACGTAATAATAATACACCAATAAAATAAACATTGATGATAACAATATAGTGATAAATATCGTTTCTTGATGTTTTAGACCGTTTTATTGATCTTGATCTTCTTCAACTTACTATTTTACTGATACTTGAATACACGTTACAAAAATCTTTTTTATTTTTATTGTTCATTTAATTGTTAAAAGTTTCCGTAAAAATAATATAATATATATTTAATAATATTATAATAATTCGATCAAGCTAACAACTTGCGATATTTGAGAAAACTTGTATGTAAGAATAACGCGTTCATACTTATTTTGGTATTATTAAATATTGTTTAGATTTTACAATAAAATGTTATAAAATTTTTATTTTATACAAATACTGTCGATTATCTAAGAGATTCACTTGATGCGATAATTAGTTGAAATATTACTCACTATATGTTTGAAATGAAATTGCAAATATTTTTAAGCCTAAGCAGATACATGTATCAGTAAAACAAATCTTTGCGAGCTATAAAGATCTGAAGCCTGTATTTATAGCCAGTCTATACTGTACTTTTTCCAGCTGAAAATAAGAACGTATTAATAATAAGAGTGTCATATCTTGAAAGGCAAACTATTAGTTAAACCGGTTAACACTCACGGAAAAAAAAATTAGATAAAAACTGCGTATGGTAACTAGATTTCAGTCATAATAAATGGGCAGCAAACATCTTAGCTGTGACATTTATTTATTAGATGCAACAACAAACCGTTTTGCTGCAGTTTAGAGTTTTATTTTGGAAACCATGATTAGCTATTGTAGCGAAAATTTTTTTTCCGTGCTTGAGCCATTTTCTGTACCAAAATTGGTAAGATTGATTACGTTTCAAAAATCGGTATAATTGTTTTTGTGGTTGCTGATTTTGAATCCGGAGTCGTAATTTTGATATCGCGCATCTCTGAAACCATACGTCCAAAAAGAACCTAACTTTACTTAGGATACAAAATTTTATTCAGATCCATCGAAATTTATCGGAGTTATTCAATGTGCGCATATGTCCGTCTGTTACGTATCAACTTTAAGTAATGCGCGTTTTCTTATATAAAGTAGATCGCGCATTCCAGAATACTCGTGGCCGCGTGGCTAGCGATGATTTGTATAAATTGGACATCGCCATTAGGAGAGCCGATGTATACAGAGTGTCCTAGACCATCCGTACACCCCTTCTAAAATGAAAATAAATAAATGGCTTTTATCAAAAATCGCAAACATTTTCTAAGTAAATCGGGTATGCTCTATCGAATGGTGACCTTGAACTTGAGCTTGAACTTGACCTTGAGGGTCAATTAAAGGTCAACTTTGATTTTTCGAATGAAAACCCCTTTTTTTATTGCATATTCGTAGCTTATCTCATAGCTTTTTTGCATTAGTTAATTTGTCTCATTATTCTGTACATAAAAGTATTATGGTAAGATTATCGAAAACTGAATATTTTACGAAATATTTTATTTTTTATATCAAAATATATGTCAGATTAAAATATAAAATAACTCAAAAAGTACCTAATGAAAAAATACTTTATTATAGTGTTTTGGAAAGCTCTCGATGTCAGCTACAAGAATACTAAATAAAAAATGGGGGTTTCCATTTAAGATTTTAAAGTTGACTTTCACGTGACCTTCAAATGTTTCTCCAATGTCAAATCATTGTCACCATCTTATGGCACCCTTAAAGCCACACAACTTTTGTTTGAAACATTTTTCGATTTAACGCAATGTTTTTGAGATATTCGAGTGGGTCCTTTAAAATGGGACACCCTGTATAACTTACACTCTTTATGCAAAAATCGATTCATCTTACTCATCGTCTTTTCTATATAGTTTCGATCGAGTATATATCGATATTTTTTCTATTCATCTCTTTAAGAAATCTTTTTACGAGCAAAAATATTTTTGCGAAACACAAGATTCCTAAATCTGACTAAATTGTAATATATACAAATAATTGAATTTCTTTTATTACCTCTAAATCATTTCGATGACGGATAGCCACACTATACGTGAAAAAAACCCGGAATTAAAAAATGGGATAATACTTATTTGATAGATTAAACATCACTTTCCATTGTTCCTCTGAAAAATATATTATAAATATCGATACAAAATTTTTAGCGGGATTAATTTTATTGTTATTTTATCACATCTTTACTCAAATACGTTGAAAATAGACAAATAATAATTATGATAATGATTTGCAAATGGATATTGCTGAAAGAAAAGTCTTAGCTTTGTAAGATGTGTAATTTGCATACTTTTGATAGGTATACGTTCTAGATCATAAGTTTTTATGAATTTAATTTTTACTTGTATGTATGCATAACGAGTCATTTATCAATTAATGGAAATAGATCAATTAATGTAAATAGATTAGAAATGTTATACTTGCCTGCTGAAATATATGCCTGTAATGCATTTCCAGCAATCGAATGGCCCGGTTGTCCTGGTAAAAGATTAACCAGTCGTCCGTTTCTTCCATAATGTACGTAATAATAATACACCAATAAAATAAACATTGATGATAACAATATAGTGATAAATATCGTTTCTTGATGTTTTAGACCGTTTTATTGATCTTGATCTTCTTCAACTTACTATTTTACTGATACTTGAATACACGTTACAAAAATCTTTTTTATTTTTATTGTTCATTTAATTGTTAAAAGTTTCCGTAAAAATAATATAATATATATTTAATAATATTATAATAATTCGATCAAGCTAACAACTTGCGATATTTGAGAAAACTTGTATGTAAGAATAACGCGTTCATACTTATTTTGGTATTATTAAATATTGTTTAGATTTTACAATAAAATGTTATAAAATTTTTATTTTATACAAATACTGTCGATTATCTAAGAGATTCACTTGATGCGATAATTAGTTGAAATATTACTCACTATATGTTTGAAATGAAATTGCAAATATTTTTAAGCCTAAGCAGATACATGTATCAGTAAAACAAATCTTTGCGAGCTATAAAGATCTGAAGCCTGTATTTATAGCCAGTCTATACTGTACTTTTTCCAGCTGAAAATAAGAACGTATTAATAATAAGAGTGTCATATCTTGAAAGGCAAACTATTAGTTAAACCGGTTAACACTCACGGAAAAAAAAATTAGATAAAAACTGCGTATGGTAACTAGATTTCAGTCATAATAAATGGGCAGCAAACATCTTAGCTGTGACATTTATTTATTAGATGCAACAACAAACCGTTTTGCTGCAGTTTAGAGTTTTATTTTGGAAACCATGATTAGCTATTGTAGCGAAAATTTTTTTTCCGTGCTTGAGCCATTTTCTGTACCAAAATTGGTAAGATTGATTACGTTTCAAAAATCGGTATAATTGTTTTTGTGGTTGCTGATTTTGAATCCGGAGTCGTAATTTTGATATCGCGCATCTCTGAAACCATACGTCCAAAAAGAACCTAACTTTACTTAGGATACAAAATTTTATTCAGATCCATCGAAATTTATCGGAGTTATTCAATGTGCGCATATGTCCGTCTGTTACGTATCAACTTTAAGTAATGCGCGTTTTCTTATATAAAGTAGATCGCGCATTCCAGAATACTCGTGGCCGCGTGGCTAGCGATGATTTGTATAAATTGGACATCGCCATTAGGAGAGCCGATGTATACAGAGTGTCCTAGACCATCCGTACACCCCTTCTAAAATGAAAATAAATAAATGGCTTTTATCAAAAATCGCAAACATTTTTTAAGTAAATCGGGTATGCTCTATCGAATGGTGACCTTGAACTTGACCTTGAACTTGACCTTGAGGGTCAATTAAAGGTCAACTTTGATTTTTCGAATGAAAACCCCTTTTTTTATTGCATATTCGTAGCTTATCTCATAGCTTTTTTGCATTAGTTAATTTGTCTCATTATTCTGTACATAAAAGTATTATGGTAAGATTATCGAAAACTGAATATTTTACGAAATATTTTATTTTTTATATCAAAATATATGTCAGATTAAAATATAAAATAACTCAAAAAGTACCTAATGAAAAAATACTTTATTATAGTGTTTTGGAAATCTCTCGATGTCAGCTACAGGAATACTAAATAAAAAATGGGGGTTTCCATTTAAGATTTTAAAGTTGACTTTCACGTGACCTTCAAATGTTTTTCCAATGTCAAATCATTGTCACCATCTTATGGCACCCTTAAAGCCACACAACTTTTGTTTGAAACATTTTTCGATTTAACGCAATGTTTTTGAGATATTCGAGTGGGTCCTTTAAAATGGGACACCCTGTATAACTTACACTCTTTATGCAAAAATCGATTCATCTTACTCATCGTCTTTTCTATATAGTTTCGATCGAGTATATATCGATATTTTTTCTATTCATCTCTTTACGAAATCTTTTTACGAGCAAAAATCTTTTTGCGAAACACAAGATTCCTAAATCTGACTAAATTGTAATATATACAAATAATTGAATTTCTTTTATTACCTCTAAATCATTTCGATGACGGATAGCCACACTATACGTGAAAAAAACCCGGAATTAAAAAATGGGATAATACTTATTTGATAGATTAAACATCACTTTCCATTGTTCCTCTGAAAAATATATTATAAATATCGATACAAAATTTTTAGCGGGATTAATTTTATTGTTATTTTATCACATCTTTACTCAAATACGTTGAAAATAGATAAATAATAATTATGATAATGATTTGCAAATGGATATTGCCGAAAGAAAAGTCTTAGCTTTGTAAGATGTGTAATTTGCATACTTTTGATAGGTATACGTTCTAGATCATAAGTTTTTATGAATTTAATTTTCACTTGTATGTATGCATAATGAGTCATTTATCAATTAATGGAAATAGATCAATTAATGTAAATAGATTAGAAATGTTATACTTGCCTGCTGAAATATATCTATTGTTTTGTTACTTAAAATTATGTTTTTTTGACACTTTGCAGATCGATAAAAAAGTTTCTCTCGAAAAACTCAACTCATGTTCCATAAACTATAACATTTTGCCTACAAAATGCTTTTTTAAAAATTTTCCTATGATTTTTTTTTTATCAAATCACACGATTTTGTAACTGAACCTGTATTTTTAGAAATACTGTCGATACTCGGCGAAGAATCATTGTAGACAAAAAATTGAAAAAACATTTTGAAGCTTAAAGTTTCAACTGTATCGTGATATCAACAGTTTTATAAAATTTTTTTATTTTTTCATTTTTAGAAAATACAGTTTTTTAGTTTCAAAATCGTGTAACTTAATCAAAAAAAATGGTAGGAAAATTAAAAGGAAGCATTTTGTAGACAAAATATTGTAGTTTATGGAACTTGAGTTGAATTTTTGAGAGAAATCCTTTTATCGAGCCGCAGAGTGACAAAAATACATAATTTTAAGAAACAAAATAATGGGTTCTTTCTTAAAGCACAGAACAAGAAAAATAAAGAAGTTTTAAAAGATCACCAATTGTGCGTTAAAGTTGAAACTTCAAGCTTCAAACTGCTTTTTTAATATTTTGTTTACGATGATTTTTCGTGGAATTTCAACGGTTTGAACATAGCACAATTTTGAAAGTATAAAAAGTATTCTCTATATTTTTTTTTAGTCGTGTATATCGCAATATACTGAGAAAAAAGTACCTGGATATCTTTATGTTCAGCTAATAGCAATAAAGCAAATGTCATACTCATCGCTGTAGTATCGTGACCCTGTAATCATCGTCATGAATAGATGGAAGCTGAAGAGGTAATAGTCAATAACGAAGAATTGAGAAGAAGAGAGCGAGAATGCCAGGAAGGGCTTAGTAGAGCAAAGAACATAGTATCAGAGATCAAGAAAAAATATTGGAATAATAGAGATGATTAGTAGTTTCACTCGGTTTTTGCTTTGGTTTTTATCTATTTATTACACAGTTAGTTACTTACCTGTTTACCTATTTATATATATATTGTATTTATTCATTTGTTTATGTATCTATCTATCTATTTATTTTGGTTTTTGTTATTGGTTTTGTTTCAGTTTCTAACTATTTACTACTTAGTCAACCATCTATTTTTATTTATTTATCGTTTTCATTTACATGTCTATTTATTTAGCTATTTATTTATTTTGATTTTTGATCTTTATTTTTGGTTATTTATTATCGTTCTTTTGTTGTTTTTTGGTTATTTATTTCTACATATAATTAAATTCTTAAATTGTATTATAAATTCAATATGACAAACTTATTATTATGGAATGCTAGGGGAATATCAAACAAGAGAGCAGAAATAGAATAACATATTAATAATTTCGATATCAGTATTATAACCGAAACCAAAATGAGCTGTAACAAAGACATATACTTCTCCGGGTACAAGGTAGTTAAGAGTTTAAATCGGGAAAATTCTGGAGGCATCGCTATTATTATTAAAAAAGATATAGATTTCGATACCATAGAGCCATGGATTTTAAAATCCAACAATATCGAAGCTATAGGAATAAGAGTCAAAAATACCTCGATTAAATTTAACTTAATAGCAGTTTATAGAAAACCGTACGACATAGAGCCAAAATCAGCTTGGGATGAGATTCTCAAATTTAGAGGCCATGAGGCAAATTCCATTATAGCAGGTGATTTCAATGCACACCATAGTGGCTGGAACTGTAGCAATATTGATAGAAATGGTTGTCGTAACCCGACCAGTTTCTTAATATATTAAAGAATAAAACAATAAAGTGACACAGAAAAGTGTAAGAAAGAGCTGAGTAAAGCAAAGCATTAAAATTAGAAAAGAGATCAAGGAAAATTAGGAAAGAGTAAAGTAATAAAAGAATATTAATAAATTAAAAGTAAGATACGTGACTAAAGAGAAGGAAGTCACTGTCAAGTTCTCGGAAGCTGAGTAAGCAGCTGACGAGACAGACTGACAAGCGGAGCACGAGACATGTTCCGGTCAGGGACACCATACTCCTCCCTAATCAACGACCTAATTAATTAAGATATATAATAAGCGCGAGATGCACCGACGCTGGCTACTCGCTCGCTCAATATTATCGAAGTACCGTACGTATCGCGCCCGACTATTATAATCGCGAATAAGTGAAAGTGTATTAAATCTTGCAAAATATACTAAATTATACCTAACATTCGGGAGTGTCTTATTTCGGGCGTGGATCCTAATCCTTTGGGCGTACAAATCCCAAAAGACCTCTTCCTTAGCGGCTAGAGGCACAACATTAATTGGTGGCAGCGGTGGGATACGCCAGCTCTAACAAGATCAACACCGGCAAAGGTCCATAATCACGAAGCAGAAAATTCCGTGGAATCGACAGAACGAGCGACAGCAAGGATAACTCCGTCAGACAGTCGACACCTACAACCGAGGGAAAAGGAAGTCTAGCAGGAACTTCGAGACACCCGGTATATCGAGGCGACAGGATCAACTAATAGCCTATGCCAGTCGAATACTAGCAAAAGCCGAACAAAATTATAATACGACCGAAAAGGAACTATTAGCAATAGTATGGGCCGTTAAACATTTTCGACCGTACTTATACGGGACAAAATTTACGATAGTCACAGATCATAAATCGCTCGTATGGTTATTTAATGTAACCGACCCTGGATCTCGATTAATTAGATGGAGACTAAAATTGGAAGAATACCATTACGAGATCATCCACAAGGCCGGGACAGCGAACAGAAACGCTGACGCACTAAGTCGACACGTGGCGGATATCAACAGCGTCGAGGAGGATGAGAGCCCCGACACGAAGATAACGCGAGAATACACGGTAGACGAGAAGCGACGCATTCTATACGAATATCACGATGCACCTGTGGGAGGGCATTAAGGAAAAGAACGCACGATTAATCGAATTCGCTTAGTGCATAATTGGCAAGGATTGACAAAAGATGTCGAAAACTATATAACAAAATGCGAATTTTGTCAAAAAAATAAATTATCGCGAAAAATTAAGGCACCGCTAATAATAACGGACACTGCCGACAAACCTTTTGAAAAATGTGCTTTAGATATCGTAGGTCCACTAACGATTACTAATAATGAAAATAAATATATTTTAACGTTCCAAGATAATCTAACAAAATTTATTAAAGCAATTCCGATACCGAACCAGGAAGCCGCGACAATCGCAAAAAAATTCGCGACAAAAATAATCTTTGAACACGGTATCCCAGAAAAAATATTAACGGATCAAGGAACAAATTTTTTAAGTGAAATATTTAAAAACACATATAAACTATTAAAAATCGAAAAGATTCAAACAACCGCGTATCATCCGGAAAGCAACGGAGCGCTAGAACGATCTCATCGAACGCTAGCCGAATACCTCCGACATTATATAAATGCCGATCAAACGGATTGGGACGAATGGATTCCCTACGCGATGTTTACGAACAATACAACACCACACACGGCGACAGGGTTCACATCTTTCGAATTAATTTACGGGCACCGAGCAACATTACCGACGACATTGTCGCAACCGCCTAAGCCCACGTATACATACGATGATTACGCGCAAGAATTAAAAGAAAAATTACGCGCCACACAGCAAGTTGCAAAGGAGCATCTAAGAAATGAAAAAATAAAAACCAAAGAAAACTATGATAAAAAGACGAAAGAAATTAAACTTAAGGTAGGAGAAAAAGTCCTCTTGTACGACGAAACAGTTCGCCGAGGACGATCAAAGAAATTGGACTCCCTATGGACCGGACCCTACACAATAATTGAAAAGAATTCGGAAGTGAACTACACGATAAAAAGGGGAAGGAAAACCATACGCGTCCACATAAACCATAACCGACTGAAACCGTTCATCGAAAATTAAAAAAAAAAGCAGGAGGAAGAAGAATAAGAAAAAAGAAAAACGCATGAATAAAATAAAAATAGAATAGATGATAACGAAAACAAAAAACAAAAAATTAAAGAAGTTCCTACCTTAATGTCCTCCACGACCACGTCCAGCACCGCGACCCAGATTCCACTCCCGCATAGCCTGAAGGAGGGCCTGACCACGACCCACAGGACGAGGCTCAGGGTTAAGGAAACGACCGCGAACCACAAAACGAGGCGCCGGATCCCAACGGAACTCAAGTCCGCGACCTCGATTGATATGGGGCGGCGGCGCGTCCACAGGCACTTCCGGCACAAACGCAACGTCACGATCGACCACCAAATCTGGAAGACCCAGCAAGTCGACCTCGCGAACAAGCGCGGGCGCCGAGAGTTGATCGCGAAAGGAACGAGCAAAATGGTCCGACAAGTCTGGCACGTCCACTAAAGGATATTGACCCCTAAGAGAAGCCTGAGCAGCGCTAAAGAACAGCTCGTGGCAGTTAGGAGCCATAACAAAAAAAAAAACTTCTGCACAACACCAATCGTATATAACGCTCGTAAAAAACGACAGGACGACGTCGAAAGACAGACTGAATAAAAGAATGAATAAATAGCCTGGAGAGGGCTAGGTAAAACAAAAGTAGCTGCATATGCATCCAGAGAAAAATGGAAGTGCACCGCATGATTCTGAGAAAATATTATAATATAAAGCTTTCTATTACAGGAGTCTTATTGCATGGAGCACCTGCAAGGAAACCAAACCCGATACCCAAGGAGAAATAAAAGAATTTAAATATGGGCCGGGTATCTATTTCGAAAAATTGGGCAAGATAAGCCAAATCGAATCCATATGGAAAATGGTGATAAAACTAGACATCGCCGCAATGGACCATCGACACGAACAATTGAAAAACTATATGGCACAGACGAGAGCTCTATGCTACGATAAATTGCAAATAAAAATGAAAGAAACTTGCCACAACCTGCTACAGATAGCAGAAAAGGACAGAGAACAAGCAGAAAAACTGCTGAAACATCTGAAAATCGCGTACCAAGCACCCAGGAAGACAAAACGAGGGTTAATCGACGGTCTAGGAACGATAGCCAAAACACTCAAAGAGCAATTAAATCTCATGCAAAGAAATCAGCAAACGCTGCAACACGCGATGAAAAATCAGATTAAAATATTAAACGCAACAATTGCACATGTGGATAATGTTGAGAAAATTCTGCAAGAAAATGAAGAACAATTTCTAAACATAACAGAGAAGATGCGACAAGCCTGGATACAAGCAGAAACCGGCTATGGACAACGAGAAGATCTCGACGAACACTTTATAATATTAAATGCCATAATAAAAGACCTAACAAACGATCTTACGGACATTATCGCGTATCTGACCAACGCGAAAGGAGGAGTAATCGACATAAGATTACTACCCATAGAAAGCATCCTAGAGAACCTCAAGGAAACAGCATCACAAATACCGCAGGGAACACACTTCCCATTTCAAATATCCGCAGAAAATTGGAGAACAATCGAAAAGTTCTTAACAATTAGCGCCTATTACGATAATACAAATATATTTACGATTATAAAGATTCCGCTAATCACATACCCCGAGTATGAAATAATAAAGGCAATCCCATTACCTACGCACAAATATAACAATACATTTATATTTATAGAGGTAAATCAACCACTAATAGCGATAGACGTAGATAGCCGAACATATTTTATGCCTGACGAAAACGATCTAAATAAATGCGTGCAAAACAATGATCAATATGTTTGCGAACAGAATTATCCCGTACATCATTTAGACGAAGGAGCGCTATGCGAAGTACAAGCATATGTACAATTAGAAACATACACAAACCATTGTAATATTCGACACATACACACGAATACAACAATATGGATAGCGCTGAATAATGCGAACTCATGGTTATACTCTACACGAGCAAACCAACCGATCGAAATAACGTGCAAAAACGACGCAACGCGAAAAATAGAAATAAAAGGAAGCGGACAAATCACACTAAAAGAAAAATGTAAACTAACAACACAAGACGTCATAATACGGACAAAAAAGCCCGCGATAATAACGATCGTACAGACAAAGCTACCAGATTACAATCTTACGATAACACATAACGAACGAAACGAAAAAACATTGGACAAAATTAGACCGATAAAATTGCGAAAAGTCATTAGAAACCCGACGGAATTAAGGGACCTAAGCGAAAAACTTGACGACACAAACGCAGACTTAAATAACAATTTATTCATTTTCATTTTAGAAGGGGTGTACGGATGGTCTGGGACACTCTGTATATATCGGCTCTCCTAATGGCGATGTCCAATTTATACAAATCATCGCCTGCCACTCGACCACGAGTATTCTGGAATGCGCGATCTATACTTTATATAAGAAAACGCGCATTACTTAAAGTTGATACAGACGGATATATGCACACATTGAATAACTCCGATAAATTTCGATGGATCTGAATAAAATTTTGTATCCTAAGTAAAGTTAGGTTCTTTTTGGACGTATGGTTTTAGAGATGCGCGATATCAAAGTTACGACTCCGGATTCGAAATCAACAACCACAAAAACGATTATACCGATTTTTGAAACGTAATCGATCTTACCAATTTTGGTACAGAAAATGGCTCAAGCACGGAAAAACAAATTTTCGCTACCATAGCTAATCATGGTTTCCAAAATAAAACTCTAAACTGCAGCAAAACGGTTTGCTATTGCACCTAATAAATAGGTGTCACAGCTAAGATGTTTGCTGCCCATTTATTATGATTGAAATCTAGTTACCATACGCAGTTTTTATCTAATTTCTTTTCCGTGAGTGTTTCCGGTTTAACTAGTTTTCCTTTCAAAATATGACACTCTTATTTTTAATACGTTCTTATCTTTAGGTGGAAAAAGTACAGTATAGACTGGCTATAAATACAGGCTTCAGATCTTTATAGCTCGCAAAGATTTGTTTTACTGATACATGTATCTGCTTAGGCTTAAAAATATTTGCAATTTCATTTCAAACATATAGTGAGTAATATTTCAACTAATTATCGCATCAAGTGAATCTCTTAGATAATCGACAGTATTTGTATAAAATAAAAATTTTATAACATTTTATTGTAAAATCTAAACAATATTTAATAATACCAAAATAAGTATGAACGCGTTATTCTTACATATAAGTTTTCTCAAATATCGCAAGTTGTTAGCTTGATCCAATTATTATAATATTATTAAATATATATTATATTATTTTTACGGAAACTTTTAACAATTAAATGAACAATAAAAATAAAAAAGATTTTTGTAACGTGTATTCAAGTATCAGTAAAATAGTAAGTTGAAGAAGATCAAGATCAATAAAACGGTCTAAAACATCAAGAAACGATATTTATCACTATATTGTTATCATCAATGTTTATTTTATTGGTGTATTATTATTACGTACATTATGGAAGAAACGGACGACTGGTTAATCTTTTACCAGGACAACCGGGCCATTCGATTGCTGGAAATGCATCACAGGCATTTTAGAAGGCAAGTATAAAATTTCTAATCTATTTACATTAATTGATCTATTTACATTAATTGATAGATGACTCGTTATTCATGCATACATACAAGTAAAAATTAAATTCATAAAAACTTGTTTTTTTTTTTACACCATTGATTCTTCTCATTATTTTATGCATAAAAAAATATTGAAATAAATTCATCGGAAAATTAATATTCTACGAGATACTTCCAAGTTTATGTAAAATTATATCAAATTAAAGTATAAACTATCTCGTAAACTATTCACTTTTTAGCCATTCTGCCCTTATAACTTTTTAAAAAATCTATTAATATAACAAAAATTAGATTCCATTTAAAAAAAAATGAGAAGGCCCCTCGTTTTGTCCCTTAGGGGTCTTCAACATTTTTCTTTTATCTATCGAATTGTCAGCTGCCGTTACCTCAATATTTATATGCACATAATAATGAGAAGAATCAATTAGTATAAAAAAACACATAGTTGTTCTTAAGAATAATTATGTAGTTGCTAGTTACAAATTTGTTTTTTTAAGGCAAATTTTGAACACTTTTTCGCGGGTTTAGACGGATAAAACTGCTAACCATCATATTCAACGACTGGTATACACCAAGGATTTAAGATATCCCCATAAAAAATAATCACAGGGTGCTAAATCCGGCGAGCGTGCTGTCCACTCAAGATCACCCCTCAAAGAGATAAGACATTCGGGGAAGTCCAATCGTCCAAAAACCCTGGATGATCTGAAAAACAATATTCGTGCTGCTATTGCCAACATCGACTCAGACATGTTGGACAAAGTGGACCAAAACTTCCGATTTCAACTCTCCCAATGTATTGACCAGAACGGAGGCCACCTTCAAGATGTCATTTTCAAGAAGTAATTAAAAAAAAACTTTAAATGTACCTCTATGTAAAAAAAAGAATTAAAATGATATATCTAATACTTTTTGTTTTATGATTTTTTTAAATAAAGAAGTTCCCGCACCGCATCCTGTGTATATATATATATATTGTGACGTGACGTTTTTGGGATGTCTGTCACAAGGGCCGAATGGCCCAATCGGGGGCGGTTTTTCGGGGGCCTGCGTCTTCCTAATTTAGGGAGAAAGTGGCCCGATGGTCAGATCAGCGGGATCTGACTTTCGGTTAGGAAAAATCGAAACTGTAAGCTCGAAATGAGCCCGCGAATTGGTTATCGGCACGAGGTCGAGTGGCGGGATCCCATCCGGCGGAAGGAGAAGAAGAGAGAAGAGCGGCGGCCAAGAATGGGAGTCCAGAACACCAAGGAAACAGGAGACGTCAGGTCGTAATTGTTAACTATTAAAAAACACTTTTAGTGACTAATAAACATCGCTGCCTATAATGTATATTTCTTACGGCAGGAAAGGAGAGTGGAGGGCCGGAATAATCCGGCCAAAGGGGAGGCCACTCCACCCGCACGAAGCGAGGGAGTCCCAAGGACGGAGCGACGAGTGGACTCTCAATCCGGAACCTATTCGATCAAATAGGAAAGAGAGCCGATCGGGCGCAGCCGTAAGCCCGCACCTTTAAGCCAAACAAGAAAATCTTGGAAACTCCGGGGCGATGAACCCACCAACACGGCCGTGATGACATCAAGGATCGCGAGGACCGCAGGACAGCCCTGCGTAACGCGAAAGCGCCACAAGTGGCGCGATAGCCATTTATCGCGCCGGCGTGTCTCCTGCAGGACTCTCGCTCGGCACTGTTCGGCGAGCTTTGAGGAAGGACGCAGGTCGCCCAGAGTGTACGAGCGAGAACGAGATCGCTAAGGAAAGAGCCAAAATATTCCTGCCGGTGGGAGGAGCGTCGTCGACCCGAGTTTGCTGCCGATTTATTGTAGGTAATTAATTCGGATGAGTCGCGCCCTTAATAGTTGTCGAGCCACGCGTTTTAGTGGATTAATTTGGTAAATAGTTTTGGTAGATTAAGTCGCACGGTCGACGGGCACATGTCGCTCATCCGAATTATGTAGAATAGGCTCTCTCTATTTATTTCGCCGCCGCCGACAGTCATTAATGTTAGTCTCGCGTTTGTAATAATTGTATGTTGCGCATTATCGGGATTTTGCGATCACGCGATCGATATTCCGACTCGCGCAAAATATTGCGCCGCGCGACTCGTACACCACAGTCGTTATCGATAGTTTATTGAGACGTATATCGGCTTACCGCGAACCGGACCAACGGACCGATTTGAGTCGTGCAATCTAGTATTTTCTATTATATCGAAGCGGATTCACGAGCGTGCGTAAAGTAGTTACCGGCGTATTCGAGAGATTTCTTTAGTTGTCGCGGCCTAATTAAGTCTCGTACGGCGGAAATCCTCGCGGCCGAAAAGTCGAGGCAAAGCGCGTAAGACGCCCGGTAATTTGATACTGTTACGCACGGTCGTGCCGATCTCCGCGGAAATAATATATCTTATTCGCCTGTAAAATAATTACTGTCATCCAAGGCTATTATTTATACGAACTGCTCTATACTCTTGTTTCTTTCGTTTTAATATATTATTGTTATCTCTATTCGCGTTGCACTCTTTTCGTCTCGTTTACAGAGGATTCGTGTCTCGATACGGTCAGGTAACAAAAAAAAACGGTCCCTGTTCGGGCGCCAATGTAATAAACCGCTTTCGCGAGGCGGTCGTGGATAACTCGGTCGGGATCCGGGGCTCGTGAAAGGGGTATCGAGAGACGAACGAAAGATATGTTAGGTAGAATATAATTTATTACGTGTAAGTATGTGTGTATACAGAGAGAGTGTATGTGTATAAGCGCTGTATGTGTGTGAGCGTGTGCGCTGGTGTGTGAGTGAGATGATAAACGAGCGAGTGCGTGTGCGAACGTGTAATATCTACATGGGATTTACAATATATCGAAAGTATGGGGGTGTGATAGCGTGTATGCAGCAAAACGCCCTCGTGTATGTGTGAGTGTCGGAATTGTTTAGCGGGGTGGTCGTGTCGGTCGCGGTGCATCCGAATTACATGCACGGATTCACGGATGCACGGTGCGGAGCGCGATTTCGGCGATTCAAAAATATATCGATTACGAGAGCGGATTTAGATTTCGGCAGGGGCCGCTAACTACCGGGCGGTAATTTCGGTCGGGTCGGTAGGCGGTCCTTAAACGTGTCGGTATCGATCTGATTGCGTCGATCGATGTCGCGGCCGGATTAGATCCTCCCCCTTAAGCGGGACTTAGCGCGCCGTATCAATGGCGAGTCCGATCGCGGTAATGGCTGTCGCGGAATCCCTGCGAGTTCGCGGATATCACGGTATTGTTTTCGCCGGGGATGATTTTCCCGTAGAATGCAGGAGTGCAACGGCCGACGGGAACACCCGTCAATGGCAGGGAACTCCCTACCACTGGATGATCGCCGTTGCACGTAGGTGGACGGATGCGTGTGAGGTGTCGAGAACTCCCGACGGAGGCTGAGTACGCCCAACCTCGTGTTCCTCGGTCGCAAAGATTTCACAGGATCGCTCTTAGAGATGCCGCAAACTCTCGGCGGAGGCTGGGTACTCCCAACCCCGTTTTCTCTCTCTTGGAGCGTGCTTTAGGATCGTTCTGGGTTCCAGGCGTCGTACTGACTCTGGCGGTTGCGGAAGATCTGGTCTCGATATGGAAAATGTGCCCTTATTTATACCGCTTTCTCCGGCGGGTGCGCGTGCGTAATATGCCTGATTGTTTTAGGGCATATTGTTTAAAGTTGAACCGCCGCGCGCGACTCGGGCGGTTTCGGGAACGGTCGGTACGGTTACCCGAGCGCGGCGACGATTCCCGGTAAACAACGCGTCTTGACGGCGGTTATAAATTCGAACGCTTTTCTCTATATCTTAAAAATGGGCGCTCGGCGCCTCCGCATTATGCCCGACCGGTGTTTGTCGGGCGGCGGACTTCCGGCGGATCGACGGCCGGGTAACGGTGGAGGGATGCATCGTTACATCTATTATATATATATATATATATATATATATATATATATATATATAAAATAAAAATATAATACTGGTTGTTTCCTTAGTATGTGAGTGTGTACATGTGTGTGTGTGTGAGTTTTAATTCGCGGGTGTTACATTAATACGGAGGGCATCAGTCAGAATGACGAGGGAAAGTTTTATCGTTAAATTTTAGGTTTTGACTGGTTAATACAATATGAAAATATATTTAATTAAAAGGTAAAAAAAAATAAAATCAAAATCAATATGTATAAGTAAATAAGTGTATATGTTAATAACGGTCGGAAGTATAAAATTGGTCGCTCGCATACGTGTGAGATTAAAATCAGGAGTTAAAACTTTCTAAGATTTATCGCCGGAATGGGTTGATGATTTAAAAGAATAAGACATTCTTCGGAAAGTTTTGATTTAAATAAGAAACAAGACAAAAAGGAGGAAAAGAAATATTATTTAATTAAACTTACTTTTTTAAATAGTAATTCAGAGGTGGAGGGGTGGAGAATTTATACGGTGTTTTGCTTTGCGTTTCATATCGACAGTCCGATGTTCGATTTGTGGTTGACCTGGAGATGATCCCAAGTGAGGACAGTGGTGGCACAAGTGCCTAACTCGCGAAGCACAGAGTAAGACTGCGTGAAGTTGAAGACGGGAAAAAACTGTGTCTAAATGTCTTTCCGAGTCCCCTTTTTATAATTCTCTTTTCGGGGTGTATTGTAATTCCAAGAGCGGGAATCTTCCAAAAACTTCAACGAATTGGAATTGCGTAGAAGTGGGGATTCTTCATTTTAACGAATTAAAAATTGTGCTAATGTCCTTATTAGGCGGGGTGTTTCTCTCACTTTTCGAATTTTTACCCGTGGTGATCGTCGATTGGTGATCTCGATATCAGTTCAAGTCTCTTGAGCATTAGAATTCCCTTGCGCACGTGATCTGATTAGAAAAAGTCTTACTTCCTTATGATTATTTTTATCAATATTAACGCAGCTGCGTTTACTGAATATTTCGTCATTATTGATTTAGTTGTGTTTGTCAGATATTTTCTTAGAAGAAATTTTATTATCTTTTCGATATCAATTTATTCTTCCGCTGGAAAATTTTATTGCGAGGATATCTACTGATTTTTTATTTATTTTTAGACGACCGGCGCGATTTCGTCACCGGTCTCTCGCGTCTTTCTCACGGTTGCTATAGATATAGATATTGACAGATGACTAAATGTTTAAAGAAATGCGTTGCGCAAGATGCTCTATTTATCGAACGACTCATTTTTATCACCGATCGATTATCGTTGCCGCAACGTTGCGGAAGGAAGGAATCGTGGATTCGCCAGGACGTAACAAATAAAGATAATAAGCGAGAAAAATGTACCGAATAAATTTTTTTATTATATAAATAAAGAATTCATTTAATTTTGCTTTGTAATTAATCGATATGGTTTTATCTTTACCCATCTTATCCTCCAAATATAAATAGGCTATTAAAAATCCGCTTGAAAACAAGAAGGTATCTGTCGGTATAATTATGTTTCTTAATATTTGAATGAAGAAATCCGAAATGAATATCCATAAGAATGTTTTATTGTCTATATATACAAAATAATCTCTGTTGTATATAGAAAATAGGATGTATATATGTATTAATTCTATAAGTTTTTTTCTAATTACTCACCGATATAATTCAATATGAAAAATATATGGTATGAAGAAGAATTATCCAATTCATACTCAGAAATTTTAAACCGTGAATAGTAGGTATTGCGTTAGCATCCAATTTTGGCTGAATATTATTTTCGTATTTGTGTATACAGAAAAACATATCAGTAATTTTCCAATTCTATTTTCTCGACATGAAGAGAAAAATAAAATATTTTCATTTCCTGGGACATCTTCTCCACATCTAAATCGCAATATAGAATTTTCAGTAATATGTTTATAGAAAAATCAACATATGCTTTAACTAAATGAAAAAACTTGAAGAAAGAAGCATTATTTAAACTTAAAAAAATATATGCATATACAAGATGACTATTAATATATAAATCTATATATAAATTTTTGCTGATTTTTATTAAGATATATCCTTATTAAATTATTCGACTTGAAAATACACTAATTTTAAATAGTCAAATATCATTTTAATGTACAATGCATAATCGTGATTTTTCAAATACGAGTATAATACATAATCAAAATTACGAATAATTTAAATACGATACTTACTAGCTGTAGTATTAGTTTTATGTTTTCCAAGTAAATATTTTTGATGCACGAATATATTGTTCCAATTATCATTATAAAAAAAGTAAGCGCTAAAACATTACAATTATAAAATAAATACAAAATAAATCTCTCTATTATTTCAAAATTTTGGAAGCTATAAAAATTTGCTTGTAATTATTAATTATTCAAATAAAAAGACTAAAGAACAGTATTTTATACACTAAAAATTAGGCTCTTTTGGAACCGTTTAAATCCGCGAAAAATCATCGTAAACAAAAAAATTAAAAAAGTATTTTGAAACTTAAAATTTTAACTTTAACGCGCTCTCAACAGTATTTTCAGATTTTTTTATTTTTCTTGTTTTGTAAAACGAATATATTGTTTTGTTCTTAAAATTACGTAGTTTTAATGCTCTGCAGCTCGACTTTACAAATGTATTACAAATTCTATTCAAATTCACATTTGAAAAATCACAAATCACAGAATCACATTATTTACATCAACTTTCAATGGGTATAGTTCTCGTAATTTCTTTCCGCATATAGTTGAGTTAACAAGATCGGCTCTCGAAGCAACGATATAAACAGGCAATGTATTACTAATAACTTTTTTATATTCATTCTTGTCAGATTTGTTAACTTGCGCAAAAACATTAAGGCGCCAAAATTTACACAAATACATAAAATAAACACAAATCGATAAAATAACATAATGCAGGATACTTCAATTTCAATTATAAACTGCAACAAACTTCATAATTTTATTTATTCTTTGTTGGTTTTAACAATAATATTAAATGCAACTAGTAACTTTGTTGAAATAAGAAGATTTATTATAAAAGGATTATATATTGTATTTGTATTGTTATGACCCCGGAGACTTACTGATTTTGATGTAGTTGATAATGACACTCTTGTAGTTGGAATAAAGATATATATATATATATATATATTTTGTTGGGTTACGGTATGGGATAGGAGATCTATCGCTTTAGGATTCTCGGTAGGATATTACCCAACTTATCCTACAGGTAGATAGGCGAATGAATGAGTCAGCTTTCAAACATAAGGTGTATTTATTCCTCCTTTATACATCAGTAGCGCAAGTTACGATTATACGCATAAGAGTTATTATTATTGCACATGGGCTTCTGTCTGCCCCCGCGTCTCTTCGTTTGAGTCGACGCGTCGGCCGTCCTCTTAAGGCCTGGACACGGAATTGGGCTAGTCTGTGTCCCCCATGTTCTCTGCCTTGAATACTCCTTCCGAGGCGAGATTTTGATAGGCGAAATCAGCGGCGGAATCTTCCACGTCTTTGCTGGAGACGCCAAGATCCGCTCTAGCCGTGGCAAAGAGATCGGACGGTCCCTCTTGATTTCCGGGCCAGAAAGCCCGTTAATCAACTTAGGCGGGCTAGCGCCGAATAGAGCCCGAAGCCGGTCCTTCCTTCGCTGCTTCTTCTCTGCGTGGGAGTCGCTGGTTGACTGGGCGTTGGAGCGAACGTTCTCCTTGGCGTGGCCACTGAATGGTGGCCAGCAGCCGGAGACCACCGGTGAATCCGCCCCAATAGGCGACAGTGATCCGTCACTGAGCGTGATTGGGGAGCAGCTACCGGCAATCGTCGGGGAGCAGCCCCTGGCGGGAGATGGCGACCGTGCGCCTGATGTCGTACGAACGCCGGGTGATGCTGGCGGCTGGGCGCCGACTGATGGCGAACGAGCGCCGGGTGATGCTGGCGTCTGGGCGCCGACTGATGACGAACGAGCGCCGGGTGATGCTGGCGACTGGGCGCCGATGGATGGCGGACAAGCGCCGGAGGCAGATGGCGATCTAGCGCCCAATGCTGATGGCGGCCGGGCGCCAGAGGTGGTTGGCGAACTGACGCCTGGTAGTCGAGAGCTGCTTGTATTTAGCGAGCTCTTTTCCACCTTCCTCCTCTTGGCCACCCTATGGAGTGGCGTTGGGCGCGTCCTTCGCCGGATAGTGAAATCGGCTACCGTGGGTAGCGGAACGGTACTCCTTTCCCGTGGCGTCGTGGATGATGGTGCGGCGACTGGCGCCGTGTTAATTGCCAACGTTTAAAGTACCTTGCAGTGCAAGGTAGGCGACTGGCGCCAAGAATCTTCGCCCGTCGAGGGTTAGCGACTTGCGCTTGAAAGTAGGCGACTGGCGCCTATAACTTTCTTCGTGTCCTTTCTCCGCAGGGGGTCTGACCTATATTTCGGCCGAGTGGCCTTCACTTGGACACAGTACAATTGGACACGGTGCAAATGGACACGTTACAAATGGACACGAGATTGTGCACACGGTTCAATTGGACACAGTGCATTTGGACACAGTAATTTTGGATAGAGTAGCTTTTGGACTCATAAGAAAATACGCATCGTTTACTTGGACACCGCTCAATTGGACACTGTTCATTTGGACACCGTTCGTTTGGACACAGAAAGATGCGCACCGTTCATTTGGACACCGTTCATTTGGACACCGTTATTTGCCCACCGTTCGTTTGGACACCGTTCATTTGCCCACCGTTCGTTTGGACACCGTTCATTTGTACACAGAAACATGCTCACTGTTTGTTTGAATATGTAACAGATGGAGAGAAATAAAAATCATTTTGGGAAAATATAATCAGTATTCTTATAACACTTTATACTGGTAAATCTATGTAAAATGTGAAATCGTGAAAAGGAGATACATTTGAAGGTTATAATATCTGTCAAAATAAAATATATTCATACTTATATATCTCTGATACTGATGTCATTAATTTTACATTGCTTTTAGCACTTTGTTTAGTCTTTCGCATATTTGGATGTCATGCATGGATACAGTGGGTTCCGCCCCCCCTGCGGGGGGGCTCCACTTCCGGAAGATATAACCTAACCCAAACCTATTTCTTATTTAAAACAAAAATTTGGTGTGGATTACGTCGTATAACTTAAATCAAATTTTGGTGTCCAAACGAACGGTGTCCAAACGAACGGTGGGCAAATGAACGGTGTCCAAACGAACGGTGGGCAAATAACGGTGTCCAAACGAACGGTGTCCAAATGAACGGTGCGCATCTTTCTGTGTCCAAACGAACGGTGTCCAAATGAACAGTGTCCAATTGAGCGGTGTCCAAGTAAACGATGCGTATTTTCTTATGTGTCCAAAAGCTACTGTATCCAAAATTACTGTGTCCAAATGCACTGTGTCCAATTGAACCGTGTGCAAAATCTCGTGTCCATTTGTAACGTGTCCATTTGCACCGTGTCCAATTATACTGTGTCCAAGTGCACCACTCCCATTTCGGCCGAACGGCTTTTCACTTGCAGGTTGGCCCGTGCGCCTTGCGTCGCCTAGCGGTGCTGCCCAAAACTACGCGCGGACGCGCTATATGCCCGCCGGACTGCTTTTCACTCCCTTGTCAGCCCGAGCGTCTTGCGCTGACTAGCGGCGTCTCCCGCACTACGCGCTGACGAGCGAGCGCTTGCGGGAAACGATAATTATTTCGCAAATATCGCGCTACCGTTTTTGTGGTTGCCGTAGGCCGCCACATATATATATATTTTATTCACAAATTGGCTTAATTACAAGGTTTCCGTACGTTAGCTCGCGTCGCGTATTTCAATAGTGGATATCTTGGCGTGTGCGTGTCTGGAGTCGAGTTTCGGTTGCGAGACTCACTCCTTGTTCTGTCGTATTTAATTCTGCCGACTGCGTGGCTTTAACTTAATATTGACTGCCCGCGTAATGTTAATTAATGATAGAGACTACTCGTCGCTTATTAGTAATCGGCCTTTTTATTATATCCCCTTGGTTTCCTAGAAGGGGATCGTTTGGCGGCCGGGCTACGTGTCGCTCGATTTTGGCGATAAGATCCGGATGCAAGCTAAGAAGTTCTAAGTAGGACTTCTTTGCTTGCATTTCTGCAATAGATCTGTATCAGAGTTATTTCTTAAATATATTTCCTTTACTACACGTGTGCTTCGTACAAAGGTCTAGCCGGAAAGAGAATCGGAGCAATCTCGCTCTTATGCACATCCCGCCGTATATCGCACAAATCTGTCTCTTTCACTCATCATACTACGCACGCGCACGCCTTCTCTTATTCTCGAGCGCGCATAGCTCATGCAAATATATAATATATAACACTACAATCCACAATAAGTTTTTTTGCAGAACTCTGCGGAACTTATAACTTTTTCTCTAAATTTTTAAAAGTTTCTCGTGTAATTTTATCAAATTATATTTATAATATGCTAATTTGTATATTATTATATAATTATATTATAAATACATTATTATATAATATTTGAAATACATGTTCATATTCTACTTAGTTTCAACTGAAAGATCCATTTTATAAAATTCAAATCGGTGAAACGTGCGAATTTTGGAATACTTCTAAATACAAAGTTAATTTTTCCTTGCGTGTTACTCGTTCGAATGTCACTTTTGTATTGGCTGTATAAAAGTAGATATACACAATTCTCTCTTCCTGATCCCGGTTCATGACATTTAAACCTTCCCTCTATCCAATCCAACAGTCAAAATCGAAACTAAATTGAAACTTTATTTTTCGACTTTTGGCCAGCTTTTCGGGGTTTGGGACCACTGTGCGATGTACCGACAATGCTTTTTGGCTTTTTGTGATAGAAACATAGACATAGTATATTTAGACCAAATATTAAGAAGTGGGGTTCGTCAAGTATTAGACAGAGATAGCATACTTTGTATCACCATTCTATCTTCATCTTTTCCATCCCTTCTACTTTTCTCTTTCCAAGTTAGACAAAGACAGACTCTTTCTATTTTTTTAAGCGTTCTGAATAGAAATGTAGAGGGAAATGTAGAGACGCGCAGTCTATACAGGGTATCTCTAAAGTCTGACCTCACCCCTGAATCTTGGAAACGGCTTTAAATATGGAAAAATGTTTCAGACAAAAGTTGTATGGTTTTAAGGGGGATAAGGTGGTGTCATTAATTTGACCTTGAATAGTTGCGTGAAGATCACGTGAAGGTCACAAAAATAATTGTTTTTAAAAAAAAGTATATAATTATTTACAATGTATTTTTTAAACAATTATTTGTTTTTTTCTTTACGCTAATTGATTTGTCTCATTATTCTGTACATAGAAATATTACGGTAAAATTATCGAAAACTGAATATTTTACGAAATATTTTATTTATTATATCAAAATTTGTCAGATTAAAACATAAAATAACTCAAAAAGTACTTAATGAAAAAATACCTTATGGCCCTTAATGTGGTTCCAACGGCCTGATCGCCTTATCCTTAGAAGGACGGGGTGTCGGCACTTTCTGCGTCTTATCCTTAGAAGGACTAGCACGCTGGTATAGTCTAAAGGCCACGTATAAAGGTGGAGTTAGCGCGAGGCGGGTCGTTATCCTAAGGGAGCTAATTAATTCTACGAGTACGGGGCTCGGCCACGGTATATGTACAAAACGGTCTTACAAGCTATCAGATCGCGGTATGGGTATGGAGCGGTCTTACAATTTAGTCTGGACGCGATATGCGCGGAACGGTCTTACTGTCTAACTGGACGCGATATTTACAACAGTCTTACGGTCTAATCTGGTCGGGTCGCGACATGCGCGGAACGGTCTTACGGTCTAATCTGGACGCGATATTTACAGAACGGTCTTACGGTCTAGTCTGGTCTGGTCGTGATATACGCGGAACGGTCTTACGGTCTAATCTGGATGCGGTGTACGCGAAACGGTCTTACTTTCTAAGGATGCGCCGTCCCAGTAACCGGGTAACCCGGCATAACCACGGGTAGCCCGTGACCTGGTGTAACACGAAAGGTAGTTTCGCATCTGGACTTAATGAGAGGACTCAGGATCGGGAACTGGTAACGCTACGCTTGTCGGACCGCCTTATATACTGGCGGTCGGCCTCCCACTCACGCGAGTCGGCGCGTGGTGGGGTGGTTCCACGGAGGAGCCGCGACACGGGTGTGGGAGCTTAGGGGCGCCATAGGCGCCGAGCCTCAGGAAATGCGAGCGGCTGGTCGGCTCGCGAAGCCGCTAGTAACGGTGTTGTTACACCACTCCCCTTTTTAAATCTAGATGCGGGGTGGGTCTTATTGGCGAGTCTGGTGGGAGGGCGTGGGGTGGCGTTGTCCTCCGGTGGTGTTGGCTTAACTCTCCGGCTCAGGATGTTCGTCGTCGGTGTTCGGGGCCGGTTTCAAATCTTGCACGTGAACGTGCCGGTGCCACTTCCCGTCGCGAAGGTCGACGGTGACAGGATCTTCCGGACTTCCAGGGGTCTGATGTACCTGGGGGCCAACTTGGCGTTAAACATGTCGCTCTTGCTGGAAAGTGGTCAATCGCGTTTCCAGACTTGCTCGCCTATTCGTGGACGTCAGTCGCGCCGGCGCAGGTTATAATGGCATTCTTGCCTTTGGAACGCGCGAGCTATGGATTCGGACCACCTCAAAGGCCTCCTCGAGTCGCTTCCGGTTTATATCCGGACTTGGAGCGGGGGCCGGCGATCTCCGATCCTCCGAGTGAGATTGCGCCAATTCGCGCCCATGGAGAATGTACGCTGGGGTGTATCCCGTGGCCTCATATCTTGCTGTATTGATTGCGAATTGTAGCGCGGCGATCTGTTCGCCCCAGTTTTTATGACGTTTCCCCACATATAGGGCGATCATAGTTTTAACCATGCGATTGGCTCGTTCTACCGGGTTGCACTGGGACGCATATGGTATACGGGTGATTTCTGGTGTCCTATACCAAAGGTGGCGAGGAGGGTTTTGAACCGTTGGGACGTGAATTGAGTCCCGTTATCGGATATGAATATTGTCCGACACCCGTGGCGATAGACGAGATGGTGGATCACGGCGCAAGCTAAAGTTTCGGTGGTAGCTCGGCGTAATGGAACCATCTCGATCCACTTGCTGAATCGGTCCTGCATCGTTAAGAGCCAGGTGTGGATCTCGGTAGTGGCTCAACCAAATCGACGGCCGCTTGTTGCCAGGGCGTGGTGTAGACGGTTGCGCAAAGAGTTCCGGCCAGCTTCGTTGCTACGAAGCCTTGTGCGCTATTCACGTCGGGCATTTTCTAATGTAGCGAGTGATGTCCCTAAACATGCCGGGCCAGTAGTAAAGCGGCGCAACGCGAGCTATGGTTTTCACGGTACCCAGCTGCCTTGCTGCCAGATCGTCGTGCATTCGGCCGAGCAAGGAGGGGCGTTGCTCGGTTGGGACGCATTGCCTCCATTGGTCTTCGGACGGTGTTTCCCCAAAGTCTAGGTCGTGCAGGGTATGCCGATAGAGTTGGCCATCTCGAATGTCGGGCAAGTCGGCAGGCCTTGCTTTTATGTCTGCGAGCATGCGGCGGTACCAGCGGCACGTTGGTTGCCGCGTGACGACGTTGACCTCGGGTGTACGAGACAGGGCATCGGCTATTCGGTTAAGGGCGCCTCAGCGGTATTGGATATCGAAATCGTGTTGTTGGAGTTTGAATATCCATCTCTCTAAAGAGCCGGTAGGTTCTTTGATCCACTGGAGTCAGCGGAGGGCCTGATGGTCGGTCAGGACCGTGAAAAGATACCTCTCCAGGTACTCGCGCATCCGCCGAATGCCCCAGACGACTGCTAGGCACTCTAATTTGGTAGCGCTGTAATTACGCTCCGCGGCGTTGAGGGTTTGGCTGGCGTAAGCGATAACCCACTCTCCCTCGTCAAGGTGCTGAGTTAGTACGGCCCCCAGACTGTGTGCTCGGTTTGGAGGACGAATGGCCTCAAGAAGTCCGGACAGGCCAGGACCGACGTGGTGGTCAGGGCTTTCTTCAGCCTTCGAAAACCGGCTTCTTTGTAGTCCGTCCACGTCCATTTGACTTTTTTATGGGTCAACCTGAAGAAAGGCGCGGCTCTATCAGCAAGGGTCGAAAAGTCGGCAATGAAGCGCCTGTATCATGAGGCCACCCCAGAAATTGGCGTACCTTCTTTACGGTGGTCGGTGCTGGCCAATTCGCAATGCTGCTCACTTTTTCGTAGTCTGTGCGGATACCCTGGCGGTCTATAACGTGCTCGAGGTAACGGAGGCTCGTCCGGCAAAAATGACATTTGTCCGGATTGAGGCGGAGCCGTGCTTGGCGTAGGCGGTGAGACACCTCGGATAGGTGCCGTAGGTGATCCTCGAACGTATGGCTAGAGATAATAATATCGTCGAGGTACACCAAGATGTGCGATTCGAGCTCCGGCCCGAGTATCGCGTCGAACAGCCGTTGGAAGGTAGCGGGTACCGAGTGCAGGCCAAAGGGCATCACTCTGAATTGCATCAAGCCTCGGCCAGGCACGGTAAATGTGATTGCAGACCGGCTGAACGGAGTAAGCGGCACTTGCCAATACCTGCTTTTGAGGTCAAGCGTGGACAGATATTTGGTTCCATGCAGCTTGTCGAGCATGGCCGTAATATGTGGCAGCGGGTATACGTTTTTTTCGGATGCCGCGTTCAGCTTCCGGTAGTCTATGCAGAAGCTGTAGGCACCGTCCTTCTTTTTGATCAGAACGATAAGAGAACTCCAGGCGCTGGTTAGGGTTCGATAACACCCTCTTGTTCCATTGTTCGGAATGCCATTTTATATATATAATTTCCGATGTTATCAAGCGATGCAGTAGCGTCGCGACGCTAAGTATTAGGGGGACCGGAAAGTAATGTCGTTTTTTTACATTAAATTCAAACAGATAAATTTTTAACAAGTTTTTATTTTTAATTAATGATGTAATCACCCTCGTTATCAACAAACTTTTGCCATCTAGTGTGCAAATTTTTAATGCCGGATCGATAAAAATCAATTGGTTTTTGAGCAAAATATTTGGAGATGGCATTTTGGACATCATCCAAATTTTCAAATTTTTTGCAACTTAGAAAATGTTGTAGCGATCGGAATAAATGGAAATCCGATGGCGCAATATCGGGCGAGTATGGTGGGTGAGGCAATATCTCCCATCCCAATTCATTAATTTTTTCCAGGGTTCGTTTTGCGCAGTGCGGTCTTGCATTACCGTGTTGCAGAATAACGCCTTTTCTGTTGACAATCGCTGGGCACTTTTCAAGTAAAGATTGATTTACTCGATCCAATTGTTCACAGTAAAGGTCTGCATTCACAGTTTGTCCAGGTTTCAGCACTTCAAAATGAACGACCCCGCGAATACTCCACCAAACACACAAAAGCGCCCTTTGGGGTGTAAACTTGACTTAGCTGTACTTCGTGGCGATTCATTCGGAGAGAGCCACTGCCTTTTGCGTTTTGGATTATCATAGAGGACCTATTTTTCATCTCCAGTGATCAAGCGATCAAAAAACGCTTCTGTATTGTGCCGCTGAAGCAATAAATTGCATGTGGTGGACCGGTTAGCTTTGTTTTCTTCGGACAGATTATGCAGGACCCAAACATCTGCTCTGCTTACTTTACCAATCTGCTGCAAATGTTCTTGGATGGTCGACCAAGGTTGGTTAAGAGTGTTTGACAGTTCCTCGATTGTCTGACACGGATTTGCTTCCACTTTCGCCCTTAACATGTCATTGTCTAAAGTTGTTGGTCTTCCTGATCGATATGAGCTGATAAATGACAAACGAATATCGACATGCGCAGAAACGACATTACTTTCCGGTCCCCTTAATATATAAAAAAACGTTTCGGCTTGTCAACGGTTTGCCTATGTTGCCTATATACAGAGGCCGCAACGCTACCAAGTAGCTTATCCAGAGTTTTACGTCTAATACATTTTCGATTAAAATTCCTCAGGAACCAAGCCGTTAATGAAAAATCTAACGGCACTTTCCTTATACAATATAGATGCAAGCTTTCGATTGCCACCAGTGTGAATAAGATTGTTGCAGTCAATCCTGAGAAATGATAATCGTATACCAGAAATGTGACATTTTTCGTTCTTCATCATTATCATAATAATCATCATAAGTTTCAGACTTTCACGTACGTACGCTCGCACGCACACACGCAAAGCAATTTTGTCCCTCAAGGCGCGTTCGCAGCGCTCATATACGATTATTCGCCTGAGTGTGCTAATACGCTTTGAGAGACAATGTGTATGTGATATACGTATATGATATGTATCAAGCGACGCGGTACGCAGTACGCGGTAGCATCGCGACGTCAAGATATAGTAAGGTTAAGGTTATATTTGAATCTGTTGCAGAAAATATATTTGGTGCTATCGAGTAAGTAGATTGAAATTTCGTATAATATATCTGCTTATGTATGTTTATTTATTGTTTTATAAGTATAATTCGTAATTATATCTAAATATTATCTAAATTATAGCACTTATTTGCAGAATAAAGCAAAATCAATCTTTTCGAGAAGACGGTGTACTTTTATAACTGCGATTTCTTCAGCTGGGATTGCATACGGTATAAGACCGTATGCAATTCCAGCTGAAGAACTTTGCTAAACAGCGTAACATATTGGATTATTTCGAGCGGGCATTGCGAGCACCTACTCTAAAATTTTTTTTTTAATCAATCAGATTATATCCTTTCCTACATGTATTTTTATCCCCATTCCTTAAATAAAGGCAAACGCTCGATTTAGATATACTATGTCTATGGAGGCGACATCGTCACCCTCTCCATGCTTTCCATGATCGCCATGTTAGGCTCGCAGCTGTTCATTTGTAAATCTAAAATGTCTTAAAAATGTCTCAGAGATATTTAAAATGTTTTTTTTTAAATAACATTACAAATATACTTTTTTCTCACTTACAGTATGCCAGTTGCGATTAGTTCGCACATAAGATTCACTATTCATTACGGGACCAACTGACCAATATTGCCGTCAGCGCAAGCGAAACGCTATTGTTGCTTCTCTGATTATATAGGATTCTACACATTCCTGTTATTCTTTACTTTGAGCTGCCCCTCTATCTTGGTTGTTCATATCTGTCACACAAAACTTTCAATCTCCTTTCCCCTTTGACTTCAACTTCGCAGCAATATACTCCGTCTAGATATTTCTTATATCCATGTTCTCATTAATGGTTTAGCAACCACGAACGTGAGCAGACGTGTGCAGTAATAGAAAAAATCTTTTTACAACAAAATCATTTTAATACAAAAATCTTTTTACTGAGACACGAGTTTTACTTTATATTGTTATAGCCCGAATAGGTTATACACGAATTACCAGATATATATTATTTTATATGGTAAGGCATTGCTCAACGTATAACGCGAATACAGATCACGTTACGAATGTTGACCGAGCGAAGCGCTGACAAGGCGAACCACGCGTGAAGCCCGAGCGACCGCGCAATCACTTCATTGCGAAAATGCGGAAATCAGGATAAACGGAATAAAGAAATTGCGAAAAAGCAAGCAAAGAAGTCCTACTTAGAACTCCTTAGCTTGCATCCGGATCTTGCCGCCAAAATCGAGCAACACGACACATAGCTCGGCTGCCAAACGATCTCCTTCCGGAAACCAAGGGAACCTAATAAAAAAACCGATCACTAAGTACTCTGCGTTGATACCACTGCTT